>NC_040037.1:31008057-31063248 GCF_003713205.1 Coffea eugenioides
AGGTTCCTCCTGATAGTCCTACTGCGAACTAGGTCTAGATTGATTGATCTTTCTTTTGACCCTTTTGACTAGTACAGCTTGAATTAGCAGGGGTGATGCTAAGTGCTGAGACCATTGTATTTTGCATGACCGTGTGGCTTATTTTGAAGCACTTGCTTTTATTTTAGTCTTCTGTGACTAAAAGTACTCTTGTGGCACCTGTGTGTTATATTTTTGTGACTACCCCATGACTTGCTAATTGTATGAACTTGATATGCTAATGAATGTAAATTATTATTATTTTTAATGTTTCCTTGATTGGTTCTTGCTTTCTATTTTGCATTGCATAATTGATTTATTTCTTGCACTAGGCACGCCTAGGTTATGGAAGGACTAAGAGGTGGTCGAGGCCGTGGTGGTCGAGGTCGTGGGCGAGGGACTAGACAGGCCTAACCTCAAAGGGATGACCAGGGATCGGCAATTGGACCGACCCAAGGTCAGGAAAATATTGAGAGTAATCAAGTGGCAACTTCCATTAATAGGATGACTAATATCCTAGGGCGCTTAACTGATAGACAAGACCCTGAACCGTTCAACCAACCTGGGGGTCAGGAAAGAGAAGAGGATAGAGTTTTGGAAAGGTTCCTAAAGTTCAACCCACCTAAGTTTATTGGTGAACCCGACCCTAAAGTAGCGGAGAATTGGTTAGAGAGGATGACCAACATATTCGCCGCTCTAGATTACACTGAGGATAGGCGAGTGAACTTCGCTGCTTTCCAATTTAAGGGAGT
Organism: Coffea eugenioides; assembly: GCF_003713205.1. Lineage (NCBI taxonomy): Eukaryota > Viridiplantae > Streptophyta > Magnoliopsida > Gentianales > Rubiaceae > Coffea > Coffea eugenioides. The sequence continues at coordinate 31,008,828 of NC_040037.1, forward strand.
AGCCCGTGTTTGGTGGGATCTGATAAAAGAAAAATGGGAGAGAACTCAAACCCCTTGGACTTGGGAGAATTTCACAAGGGAATTTAATGAAAAGTTTCTTCCGCCCTTAATCTAAGAGAAGAGGGAGGATGAATTTATCAAGCTGAAACAGGGAACTCTTAGTGTAGTTGAGTATAAAGAAAAATTTACTAAGCTTTCAAAGTATGCTCCCGAATTGGTGACCAGTGAGCGAAAAAAGATTAGACGATTTGTTCAGGGACTTAATGTGGAGATACAAGAGGGCTTGGCTGCAACTCAAATCTCTACATCCACTGAGGCACTAGAGAAAACTCAAAGGGTAGAAAATGCAAGGATGCAAGTGAGGGACTTCCACAATAGAAAAAGAAACTTTTCTAGCCATACCTCTGGACAAACTAGTAAAAGTGCACAGCCTTCCAAAATGGGAAGAGGAGCGAGAGGACCGAGGACTGCCGGAGCTTCGAGAGGAGCTTTATCTAGAGCAGGTCGTAGTGGACTGACACAGGCAAAGAGAGCGCCTTCTAGTGGTTCAGCGGTGATCCCTTAAGTTACGTGTGGGTACTGCGAAAAACCCAACCATTCTGAAAATGACTATTGGAGGAAGTCTGGGAAGTGCTTGGCCTGTGGTAGTACCGAGCACCAGCTCGCAAACTGTCCAAACAAAATGAAAACGGGAGGTGATACCCAGAGACCGAAAAAGTCAGCCTCTAAGCAAACCAGTGTCGGAGGGAGCCGACCGAAAGTATCGGCCAGGGTTTATGCACTGGATTATCAACAAGTTCCTGAGGCGACTGAGGTGGTAGAAGGTACAATCCCAACCTTTCACCGTTTAGCTAGGGTTTTAATTGATCCAGGTGCTACACATTCTTTTGTAAACCCTAACTTCATGAGTGGGATAGACTTGAAGCCAATTAAGTTACCATATGATCTAGAGGTTAAAACGCCTACTGGGGATCAAAGTCTAATTGCCAACTTGGTGTATAGAGATTGTGAAGTCTGGATTGGGGAACGAAAATTATTGGCTAATTTGATAGGTTTGACGATTAAGGGATATGATGTAATCTTGGGGATGGATTGGTTAGCCCATTATAATGCTCAGTTAAACTGTAGGACGAAGATTGTAGAGTTGCGTATTCCAGGAGAAGCAACCCTGAAACTGGATGTAAGGGGTAAATTAGCTTCGTCTGCACTTATCTCAAGGATCCGGGTTAGAAAGTTGTTAAGTAAAAGAGTTCAAGGATATGTGGCTTTCCTTATCAATACCCCTAGTGATAAGGTGAATTTGGAAGATATGCCTTTAGTGAAAGAATTTTCTGATGTTTTTCCTGAAGAATTGGAGTCCCTATCCCCGGAACGGGAAATAGCCTTTAAGATCAATGTAACTCCGGGAGTAGCCCCTATTTCTAAGACGCCATATCGAATTGCTCCAGCCGAATTGAAGGAGTTGAAATTGTAACTACAAAACTTGTTAGAACGGGATTTTATACGGGAAAGTGATTCGCCATGGGGAGCCCCAGTTTTGTTTGTTAAGAAGAAGGACGGGAGTCTGAGACTGTGTATAAACTACCGAGACTTGAATGATGTTACAATTAAGAATAAATACCCGTTGCCCCATATTGATGAGTTATTTGACCAATTGCAAAGGGCGGTAATATTCTCGAAGTTGAATTTGAGACAGGACTACTATCAATTGAGGATTTTGGAGAAGGATATACCCAACACTGCTTTTAACTCGAGGTATGGGCATTTTGAATTTGCCGTGATGCCATTTGGGTTAACAAATGCACCTGCCGTTTTCATGAATTTAATGCATAGAGTTTTTACACCTTATTTGGATCAATTTGTGGTAGTGTTCATTGATGATATTTTGGTGTATTCTAAGAAGTGAAAGAGCATGAAAAACACCTGAGAATTGTTTTACAAACTTTGAGGGAACACCAATTATATGCTAAGTTTAGCAAGTGTGAATTCTGGTTAAAAGAAGTGACTTTCTTAGGGCATGTAATCTCTAAGGATGGGATTAAAGTGGATCCAGCTAAGGTTGAAGCTGTTTCAAAGTGGAAAAGACCAAAAAATCCAACGAAAGTTCGAAGTTTTATCGGATTGACAGGGTATTACCGGAGATTCATCCAAAATGTTTTAAAAATTGCTGGACCCATGACTGAATTGACCAAGAAAAATGGAAAGTTTCTATGGAGTCCTAAGTGCGAAGAAAGTTTTCAGAAGTTGAAAAGACGGTTGACAAGAGCACCTGTGTTAACTCTACCAAGTGGACAGGATAGTTTTATGGTTTACACGGATGCTTCTAAGAAAGGATTGGGGTGTGTTCTAATGCAAAATGACAGAGTGATAGCATATGCCTCTAGGAAATTAAAACCGCATGAAGGGAATTACCCGACTCATGATTTGGAGTTAACAGCTGTGGTCTTTGCTTTGAAAAAATGGAGGCATTATCTGTACGGAGTGACATTTGAGATTTTTACAGACCACAAAAGCCTTAAGTACTTATTTTCTCAAAAGAGGCTGAATTTGAGGCAACGTAGATGGATGGAATTTCTAGAGGACTATGATTGTACGATTAAATATCATCCCGGGAAAGCCAATGTAGTGGCCGATGCTTTGAGCCGTCAAGTGCAAGTAGCTGGATTGATGGTTAAGGAATTTCAATTGTTGAAAGAAGTTGGTTATTGGAATCCTCGACTGGAACCGAGGAAGGTCATTTTGGAGAATATCGTAGTGAATTCCACTTTGTTGAAACGCATTAAGAAATCTCAAGAAAAGGACACTGAAATGCAAAAGTGGGTGGAAAAGGTTAAAATGGAAGACAAGACGGATTTTAATTTGGGGTCAAATGGAATATTGAGATTTCGGAATCGGATAGTAGTGCTAAAGGATAAAGGACTTAAGAAGAAAATCTTAGAAGAGGCACACCGATCGAAGTTTACGGTACATCCTGGAGGGAATAAAATGTACCAGGACTTGAAGAGTCTTTACTGGTGGGAGAATATGAAGAAGGAGATTGCCCAATTTGTCTAAACATGCTTAGTTTGCCAACAGGTTAAGGTCGAACATCAGAAACCGTCGGGACTTTTGCAACCCTTGGAGATACCTGAGTGGAAATGGGAAAACATTACCATGGATTTTGTATCGGAATTGCCAAGGACACAAAGAAGCCATGATACTATTTGGGTGATAGTGGATAGATTAACCAAATCGGCCCATTTTCTACCGAATAATATGAAATACCTGTTAGAGAAGCTGACCAAGTTGTATTTGGATGAGATCATTAGGTTGCATGGAATACCTGTAAGTATCGTGTCCGACAGGGATCCGAGATTTGTTTCGAGGTTCTGGCAAAAGATGCAAGAGGTATTGGGACTAAGTTGAACTTTAGTACCACTTATCATTCCCAGACTGATGGACAGTCTGAGAGGACAATTCAAACTCTTGAGGACATGTTAAGGACTTGTGTTCTGAATTTTGAAGAGAGTTGGAGTAAGTTTGTTACTTTAGTGGAATTTGCCTACAACAATAGTTTCCACTCTTCTATTCAGATGGCCCCGTATGAGGCACTTTATGGTCGAAAATGTTGGTCTCCAATTTGTTGGGACGAAATAGGTGAACGGAAAATTTTAGACCCGACCACAGTATCTTGGATTGAAGAAACTAATGAGAAAGTAAGGTTGGTACGCCAAAGAATTCAGACCGCCCAGAGCTGCCAAAAGAGTTATGCCGATAATCGGAGAAATGATTTGGAGTTTACTGTTAGAGATTTGGTATTTCTCAAGATTACACCTTTGAAAGCAAGCTTGATGTCTGGAAAAGGAAAGAAATTACAGCCGAGGTTTGTAGGGTCTTACAAGATTATCCAACGTGTGGGGAGTGTAGCCTATAAGTTGGAATTACCCGAGTTTATCTCGAATCCATAATTTGTTTCATGTATCTATGCTTAAGAAGTACCATTCGGACCCTTCTCACGTCGTACAACCAGAAAATATTGAGATTGATGAGACTTTGATCTATGAGGAGAAATCGGTAAAACTTCTGGATCGAAAGGTGAAGGAATTGAGGAACAAGCAGATACCAGTAGTAAAAGTTCTTTGGAGGAACCACGGAGTTGAGGAAGCAACATGGAAAGTTGAAGAAACGATCAGAGAGAAGTATCCAGACTTGTTTGCCAATCAAGGTAAAATTTCGAGGACGAAATTCTCTTAAGGGAGAGAGGATGTGAGGACTCGAAAAACTATTATTTTTAAATCCCTATTTTTGGCTAAATCAATTATTTATTTGGATTTTTGCCACGAATAATATTTTCTAACCTTATTAGACCTAAGTACATGGTATTATAGTTTCGATATATTTTTAAAGTGTCTCGTTTCAAAAATTATTTTTCTTAGAAACTTGTTTAGTGAAAAAGTGAAAACGCGTTTGGAAAATTTTAACCAATTGAGAGTACAATAAGTTTGAAAAATTGGAGACTTGTACAATGGTTCTAAAATAGGTAATTTTATGTTTAAGTACTCAAGTAATAGTTAGTAGTACAATCGTTATAGGAATTTCTCGAAAGTTTCGCGTTATCGCGCTTAAATTGGTGGTACGCGTTTTCACACACGCAATTTTAATTGAGGGACTTTATACCCTTATTTTGGAACAATTAAGAGTGAATAATATTTGTATGAATATAAGTGTACTAGAGTTTAGTGCACTAGTGAAACGAACGCGAGAGAATTGAGCACGAAACGCGCGCGCACTACACTATTCAAAGTTGACTTTTGTACACACAAGCTACCATTCATTAAGCTTCTCTAAGAAGCTTCAAAAAATCAGTTTCCCTCTCTCTCTTCCTCACCAAAAACTGCCAGCCACCACCCTCCTCTCTCAAGACTCCATTGCTCTTCATTTCTTCTTCACAAAACCTCACAAAAACTCACCCAATTCACACAAAAATTGGAGAACACTTAACTCTACACTAGAGGGTCATCTTAAGCTATAAAGGAAGGGAGCTTTCACGGTTTTTCTTGGACAAAAGGGGGGCCAAAATTTCTGGTCTTTGCACACCAAGGAGGTACATAATGATCAACTCATAGAATCTTATCTTGTGGAAGTTATATTGCATGATTAAGCTCTAGTATGCCATTTGTTAGCTTGTTTATGGTGTAAAATGAAATGGGTGGGCTCTATGAACTCCCACCTTTGTCTTGAGGGCTGATCTCATTCTTGATGATGGATTTAATGTTGGTTTAGTGTTCAAAATGGTAGATTAATGGTGTATTATTAGTATAAACTTCAAGGAGTGCATGGGGTAAAAAGTTTCGATTCTGCTCCTGCCTTGAACGTACCTATTTCTGCAGAATTTTAGGGATTTAATGGCTGGTATATGATGTTTATATGTTGTATAGATGGTGTATAAAATTTCATTGAAAAATATTGAGGTTTGGTTGGTCAAATAGATTAATTTCGTGAAGCTAGTAAATCTGGAAAACTGTTCCCGTAATGCTCAGACAGCTCGCTTGTTTCGTCCATAACTCTGTACTCCGACGTTGAAATCGAGTGCCGTCAGTGGCATTTGAAACTAGACATTCTCATATTTCCAACGGTATAGAATACAACCCCAGATTCCATCCGAACAGTCCGTACCAACCATTTAAAGATGACTGTTCTGTTTCTCTGTTTTCCTGGAACGAAGTTCAGAAGCTGCAACTTGAGGCTTGAATTGAGCTAGTTGTGTGCTCAATTTCAGAACGATTTCTTCTGAAAAATTGAAGCTTTACGAATGTGTTTTCCAATGCCACCAACCATTCTCAATTCAGAGCTGAATTGAGTGATTTGTGACCAAAATACGAAACCTGTCCTGTTCTTGAAAACCATAAATTCTAGGCAGATTTTATACTTGACTTGGTGTTCCGAAAGCATTTTTCCATGAAATTTGATAGAGGGATACCCTTTATATAGGAGTATTATACTGCCAAATTTTGTACCAATCCAAGTCCATTTTGATACCTAACTAAAGTCCCAAAGTCGGAAACTCAAATCTGGAAATTTGTTCAACAGTTTCAAATTTTCCCAAACTTTGAGCTACCGTCTCTCGGTGCTCGAAACTCCGATTCTTGATCCGCTTGTTCTGTTATAAACCTTACTTGTAACTTTAACTGAGTTACAAATTTCAGAGGTTGGTTCGGAACGTGTGAATTTTAACGGATTTCCAAATTTAGCGAAAAAACCAACCCCGACACAACCTTGAATGCCCGGAAATAGTAACTTTGAGCTCATTTTTGAGTATCTTTCATTTAGAATCATGGAAAAGTGCCTTACAAGAACTTTTAGTACTTTCAAAGAGGTTTCCAATGGCAGAAATTTTCCAATTTTTGACATGTAGAATGTGAGATACGATTTTTCAAAGTATCGTATCAAACCTGAAGTTTTTCCAAATTCCAAGGGAAGGGAGTTTTCAAGTACTCCTTATTCCTTCAAAATTCCTTGAATGTTTTATACTTGATTTCCCAAAATGAAAACTCGATTACCCGTGTACTTTAAGAAACTCCATTTAAACCTCGATTTACGAGTAATTGAGGTTCGTTTTCATGAAATTTTCTTAGATTGTACTAGTATACAATCTTCCTTGATAATTGGGATATATGAGTGATACTTCACTATTATTTGCTCAGGCGCACACGAGGACCCTCAAGAGGATCCCACGGTGAATGCTTAAATTTCGGTTGAGACTACTTACTACTTGGTGAGTGTCAAGTGCATGTTTACTTGAACTCCTGTGAATTTGATACATGCTTGTCTTGCTTAATCTACCTGATTGTGATAAAATGGAGTCGAGTGTGTGCTTTATCGCACTCGTACTCATTTGAAATAAATGATTCATGCTTGGTCTGGTTTGCTAGACTTACATATCCTGAATTACATGCTTGGACCTGTCAAATACTTGTATGCATGACTTGGTATGCTATGAGTGCATACGTCGTTGGAGTGAATCTCCTCGACATTTACATGTACATGGGGGACGCCCAAACTCATAGGTCGACCTTGGAACTCGAGCCGGCATGGGTTTGGTCGGGAATCTCGGTGAGTCATGAGATTCACATGATAAGCTTGATCTATTGAGAAATCTTGCTTGGCATACTCGTGGAGTATCGCCTTATAAATGTCGTGCGGGCCCGGAGCGGTGTACGGTGGACGGATGGGAAGTTAGTGGAGTTCTACGGATTGGAAATACCGACCTGGTTGACGGAGTGTCATCGCGGGAAGGTATACGAATGTCATCGACACAGCAAGTGGAACTTAGCTCCTGAGAGCTACTATATCCTTGAATTATTTCTGTTTACTTTCACTGGCTTTATTAATTACTTGTAATTATCTCTTGAACTATTATTTGGGACTGTTATCTGGACTACGTGCTTGCATGTGTGTTCTTGGCCTCACGAGCGTTTTACTCACCCTGTAAACTTGTTTTCCTTAACAGGATTGAACTCGGAGATGTATTGGAGAAACCCTCCTGATATACTTTTGTTTAGGGTTTCTATTATATTTTGGCTATACCCTTGGTTTTGGGTTGTACTTTTGGAATTGAAATGTAACATTTGGGGCGTGATGTATATTTGGGATTTAAGATGTACTTTGAACACCCGACGTGCGGGTTGGATAATGGATGACTATTGTTAAGCTTGAACGCTTCCGCATTTACTGTATTTAAGTTATTTATTTGTGTTGTGTAGACTGGTAATTAGCTCGAATGGAATTGCTTGAGTCCTGGCGAGAGTTGGGCAGGCGTCCCGCGGATATCCTTTGATTCACCTTAGGGAGAAGTGGGGGCGTCATAAAAAGGGTCAAAGGTCACTACAAGAAAGTTGGCCTTTGATGACAAGAATCTCAGTGGTGGTGAATATCTCACCACTAATAGTCAGTATATTGTTACAACATGGGCGGTCGTCACTGTTGATTGTTTAATAATGACAATAGACTGTTGTCACTTGCTCTCTTGTCATAGAAAACTTGGCACCAGCCTCCCTGCCATTTTAAGGCTCTCATTAATGATAATATGGCATAGGGTTGTCACTATTAATGTTTAAATTGTGACAACCAACTATGTCATCACTATTTAGAAAATTTTGTGTTGGCTTTTTCTTGTCACTTATGAAAGTGTATGCATTAGTGACAATTTGTTGTCATTTATCAAAATTTAGTTTAATCAATTAATTTCGTTTATGAAATATGATTAGTTTAGTCATGATGTTAATCTATGCATTTATTAGTGACTTGGAGATAAAAATATTGAAAAAGTGGAAACAATCAATCAATTACATATAAATTGTCATACACTAAGAGTTTGAACTGATTATGTGCTTAATTCAATTTATGCTATAGATTGTTGATTGGTTAAGGTTTATTAATAATCAATTGATATGATACAATGTACAAATTACGAGCCATCAGTAGATTGTGGAAAGACAATTGCACACATGGTACAATAAAGTTATTATAGATCCAGAAAAATACTTAGTAAACATTATAAATTTATAAAAGGCAAAGAAAAAAGATTAATTACCCCATTATGGAGTTGATTATTAACAGTTCCTGAATTATTATATGTTTTGATTATTAATCTCAACTGAATTATAATTATATGATTACTATATAATTAAAATTTTTCATTTTCATTTTTATTTTTTAATTTACAATTATTTTATACGACCCAAATATATGATTTATGGCCATATCTATTATTTATAATTATATAATTAATATAATTATAAATTCTACTAGACTTTTCTTTGTAAATAAACATTATTTATTTGTTGCCCAAAGACAAACCATAGTGGCAAGAACGAAATTTCAAGTTTGGAGTCATTAGCTAAAACTAGCACCAAATTTAATAGTTTCTGTAACAAAGCGAAATACAAGTGCAGTTGTAAATAAAACGGCATTGTTTGAGAAATATAGTAGAAGCACCACTTTAGGACTACTTCATCATCTTTTTTCAATACTTAGTTTTGTGTATTTTTTTTTCTCAAGAAATCATAGTACTTTTCTCCTCCTTTTATCCTCCTATCTACTTTTCAAAAATGTTCACAGAAATGAAGGCATTAGCTTAAAAACATTAGCAAAGATCCTAATAGCTGGAAAGATGAGAAATTTTTGAAGTTAAGCAATTCGAATTTCATAGGTTTGTGATATTATGTAGAAGTTTTACTATTTTTTGGGTAAAAGTATATAATGTACAAGAATTTCTTCTTTATTGCATATGGGCTTCTGTTATTGTTTGAATATATGAACTATTGTCAAGAAGTCATATTAGGGTTTAAGTTTCAGAAGTCTTGACCAACTAGGCTTTTGGATTTGATAGATGTTCTAATATGTTTTGTACCAGATTCCACTTCCGTTGTCTCTCCTCTTGATTTTCAAAATTACTTGATAGGTTTATACAAAAATATAGTGGTAACCACCATAAAGGTGTAGCTTTTAATGGAGAATTTGGGTTGAAAATCACAAATGTCCTCACTTTTTTTTTAAATTTAACTTGCCATTTTTTCCTAATTTACCAATTTTGATGCGAACGCGATTCTCCAAACTCCTGCTCTCGAAGAAACGAATTGCACAAGTAGTGGAAAGATCTATCTTGATCAGGTTATGAAACAAAGTTGATAGAAAAATCTCAACCTCTCTAACCCGCAAAGTTATAAATCTTGAATTTAATCGCAATCCACAACTCAATAAGATAGCGAACTAAGATGTGTTGGTAGAACGGCTCCACAATTCAACATGATCTTGAATTGATAAGTCAAAACTTAAACAAAGGAAACACAACTCATTTTTTATCAAGTGACGTTCCCAAGGAACAAGAAAGAGATGAAACTCTCAATTTTCATTCATAGTTGTCTAACTTCTAGAAATCAACATAAGTTTGACTATTTATAACCTTACAAGACTCAAAACCCTAAACCTATTTGGGAAAACATAAGTTTTCTCACAAGACATAACCTTCTTGTGACGACCCCACCGTACCCAGAGGCGTACCAAAGGGCTTAGCAGATCGCCTGCCTAACTCGCGTCAGGACTCAATACTTAAAATGAGAAAATAGAGTTCACGCTAAAAGAAAGTTCTATTTACTCTATTACAACTTCAAAAGCTGTGCAAAATATCACATCAAGCCATACATACCACGAGTACCAGAAAGTAAACCCTAGAAAAACTGATAACTATAACCACCACGACAAATATATACATCTTACTAGTCAACTTATAACAAGTACAAATTCAACTATTCTATAGCCAAAAGTCTAAACACCTTCCCGAGCTATCCCCGCGTCGATCCCATGCTAAGGAAAACAAATGGAATGGGGTAAGCTATATGCTTAGTGAATAATCGGGGTAAAAACGTAAAATCACATCCAAATAAACATGTAAACCAAGATATTTCACATCAATAGATAGAAATGTAACATCACAATGGTAGGATACGGGTGGCCTTCAAAGTCAGTTCAATTCCCCGAGTTTGAATGCCTGTTGACACTCCGTCAACTAAAGTACTCATGATCCATAGACTTCACTTACTTTTCCCGTTCACCTTAACAATCCCCGTTGGCCAGTCAACAGCACACAACAGTTTGAGCAAAACAAAATCACTTAGTTTTAACCAAAGCTTTAACAAAGAACGAAGTCTCAAGGTTAGCATGGAACTAACTTCGACCAAGTCTTGGCTGACTCGAATAGTTCGTCTACCCTTGGAACCGGGTTGGAATCAAACTCTGAGATATTCAATCTCTCAATAGATGATATCTCTCAACAAAGTACACAACAAAATACTTACCCCAATAGTACACAGTAAAAAGGGGTTCAACTCAAGTCATGCAATCACCCCCATCAGCACACAGCAAAAGGGTGATACTCAACATAAGGCATGTATTCTCACATATGAAATCAAAACAAAGGATAGGCTTAGGTCGAGTGAGATAAAGTACACTCTCGTCTAAGTACCCATTTAATATATACAAAGCACTTTGACAATTTCACATTAATAAATAACCCAATTACTCACTCAAAAGAGTTAGCTTGTAAATCAAGGCACTTTATACGGGTCCACTGACTCCGTCCGGTTCGTCACTGCCAGTGACAGAAGATTATACTCAACTATCAGTGAATCGACCATCACAACTGGAAATAAGGACTAAAACGATCAAAGTGGCAAAACGGCAAAGGAATGCATGAGCGCGTGCGCGGAAATGAAAGTGGTACAAAATGAGTTACACGATTTTGACCATAACTGGAGCTGTGGTTATCGGATCAAAATTTTCTAGGCAGTGTCTCGAAACTTAGACAAAGGGTTACAACTTTCATAAAGACACCTCAACCCAGTTTTCAGTGTATCCAAGTCAAATTTGCAGATTACCAAACCAGAATTCCAAAGACCGGTTTATACCTTTAGTGAAAATTTGGCGGCATGCCCTTTGTGTTTACCTATTTTCCAGTCATTTATGGCTTCAATATTTTTTAAATCAGTCCTAAAGTTACACACAAAATAATCTCATTTCAATAGCCGTTCAATAAGCTCAATGTCGTACAAGTACAAAATCAAGATAGGAAAATGTCCGCAAATGAAGTTTGAGTCATAAAACAAAAGACAGATTTGACGTCGCTTAGCGTATCGGACACAACCAAAGATATGTGTATCGGATTGGGATGCAATTTACATCGTTTCGACACTAAATTAAAGGGTTACAACTTTGATGAAGACCACTCAATCCAGTTCGTAGTGTATCCAGGTCAAAATTTCAAATTACAAAACTAGAATCTTACAATCAGGCTAGTTAACCGCACTATGCATAAACGACAATAACTTAGGTTACCGAAATTCGATTGAGACGTTTTTAGGGCCGTTGGAAAGCTAAGACAACTTCTATGTTTTGGCCAAATGCTTATTCAGTACGGATCAGGGTGAAAAGACACGGTCAGATTGGTGAAATGTCAAAACTGGCCACAGAGCTCTACCTATGGCAGTCAGGGGTATTTTTGTCTTTTCACATGCTACAGTACTCAGATTGAGCTAAAATTTTACAGGCAGCTATAAAACATCATTCCCTACAACTTTTATGTTTTGTACTAAGCCTAATTCGGCCCCCATCATGGTCAAACAGAACCAGTCAGAACAGGGGAATTACAAAACCGAAAACTGGAATTCATGAATACAAGTACTAATCTTCACAATTCTAGCTTGAAACACCACTTCACCTCCTTGTCTACACTTATTCACAGAATATTCCATCTAAACAAGAAGAAATATGGTTGAACAATACAAAACCCTAACTTACCAATTCTCCAAAAATCATCACAACAACTTGCATAGCTATCAATCAACCAAAAATATGAATTGTATAGCAACTTAAGCAAGAATAAAGGAACTAAAGATGATGGACAGCCAATATACCTCAATAATAGGATTGAAGAGTTATCCTTCACCTCTCCTTGTGAAATTTAGTTCCCTAAACTTCCCAAGCTCTCAATTTGCAAGTTAATCGGTTTAGTTTTCTTGTTTTCTCACTCAATCAAGCAAAATCCAAGATGGATTGAAGCTCTCTTTCTCTTGTTTTTCCCTCTCTCTCTCTCAAGGCTGCTATGGAGGAAATGGAGAGCATTTTGAGTAGTTTTTTGGTGATAAATATGGAAAAAATTAGTTGGTCAACAATTCGTGGATGACCGTCACTTGTCACCACCAATTTCCATCTCAATTTTGTTTCTTTTCCTTTGGTTTAAATGGTCAAAAATTTTGGCCACCTTGATCGGCTTTAGAGATGATATTTAGGCTCTAATAACAATGAGATTAATTTGATAAAATGGTGGTCAAATGATGTGTTCAATCGGTAGTCAATCGGTAGCTGTCGGTTCTAGCCGATTTTCCTTAAATCGCGTATACTAGGGTTTTATCTTATAATTCACTAACTTATTATTATCACTTTTAATCACACACTTAATATCATCTAAAACTCACTCTTAATCACCAAATTTGATACACACTCCGTACCGAATGGTCACACTACGAAAAGGCGAAAAAAACCCTAATTTGCAATAACTCGAAAACGAAAGGGAAAATCCTTAATTCTATAGTTGATTGCAATTATTGAGGGTGTGAATGAGTAGTAAATCTATTATAAAAGAATAAATGCCAAATAAAAGGAATTTTAAAAAAAATGTGAGGAATTTTACAATTCCATTGATTACAATTAGAGTGTCAATTAAAATATGAGAGATTTAAGAAAATCGATTAGTCACAAGTAAACTAGAGTTTTTTATTAGAATTTAGGGTTTCTAGTCCCTTTAAAACAAAATAAGGTTTTAAATCAAACCCAAAGAAATAAACTTCAGTATTTTCTTTAAAAATAATCTTCTAACATTCGGTGTATCACACTTCTAACCCGAATATCACTAATACTTGTGTCTAGAATTGTTAAATATACCTTCATAGGCTTACAAGAACCAAAGAAACGTTTGGAAATAGAAAATAACTTAAAAACTACAAAATTCGCTAAAATAGAAAAAGTCACTCTAATTAGAAACCGCGCCCAGTTCTCTCGCGGTTTCTACCGTAGTTTGTTGGTAGTAAACTGGACAGTTCAATAAGAGTGCCTAAAAATCTAAAATCCCAAATGGACCACTTGAACTTGTTAGTATTAATCTTAGTCCCTAACTTTTGATATTTACAAAACAAATGGATGATACTAATACCTTTTTAAAATATACTTTCAACTATGAAGCAAATCAGATTCCAAGTTCAAGTGCAATTGAAAGAAACAAAGGTTGCTGAAATTTGTCGGACGCTTGTGAAGTCAGGATTGGACGTCCGATAATCATTGCGCAACTTCGGACGCATGATGAACTCCACCACCGGACGTCCGAAGGAATTAAAACATTTCCTCTAATCTCACTTACCTCGATCGGACGCAAAACATTAGAGCACCGGACGTCTGATAAACAATGCGGCACTTCGGACGCAAAGTATTGGAGGTACCGGACGTTCGAAAGGATTGAAGAAGATTTCTCAATTTTACTATCTGCTTTCGGACGTAAACATTAAAGGTACCGGACGTCTGAAAGAATTGAAGAAAATCTCTTAAACTCACTACCTGCTGTCGGACGCAAGAAACAGGACTACCGGATGTCTGACACTACCAACGGCTAGTTGACTCTTTAGCTGCCTTCTATCCGTTGGAAGTATTAATAGAAAAATTTTTTGGTCTCATATAAATAGAGTATGGTCAACCACTTCTAGACAACTTTTACACATTGAGGCTACAAAAGAACAAGAGTGATTTTGATGAGAAAATATTCTTCTAAGAAGATTTGTACTCTTAGTTGTGTGAATTTCGTGTAACCTTTTCTTGTGTAAGATAAATACTTCAATAGTGTAGCTTTGTGAGGGTTATCCAAGTGATAGTAAAACTTCCTAACTTGACCAAGTGTTGCTTGGGGTAAGGAGGAAGTGATCCTTCCTTTGTACACAAAGATTGATTGTATTTAATCAACTTGAAGAGACTTGCTCTATAAAGGATTACTCAAGCTCAAGAGGAATTTGGAAGTAAATTGGTTTGCTATTCCTTTCTTGCTACTTACTGTCTTATGATTCTAAATTGATTATCTCTTCTACTCCTGAGCAATCTTGCTTTCTTGATCAATTGTTTACTGTGTGGTCATCTAGAAAAGAGGGTAAATTTCATATTGACCCAAAAAGTGTCTCATAACTTGATTAGTTTTTAAATTACCTAATTCGCCCGTTCTTAGATTGTCTTCGATCCTTACATTTGGTATCAGAGGTTGGTCTTCTAAAGATTAATCTCAAACGGCTTTGGAGTAAAATGATAACCAACAATACCATATTTTTTGAAGGACAATCTGCCACTAGACTCCCAATGTTTAATGGATCCAATTATGTGATTTGGAAGGAAAGAATGATTATTTTCTTGCAATATATTGACATTGAACTGTGATTTATTATTAATGAAGACCCATTTGATGCCACTGTTATAGATGAAATTACACATAGACCAAGACCAAAAATAAAAAATGAATTGACTGGTGAAGATAGAAACCACCTTATTTTGAATGCCAAGGCTATGATTGTATTGTATAGTGCTTTAGATTCAAATGAATCCATTCGGGTCAAAGGCTGTAGATCTGCTAAAGAGATTTAGGATAAATTGAGAGAAATCCATGAAGGGAGTGAGAATGTAAAAGAACAAAAGAAATCTATCTTAGTCACCAAATTTGAATCATTCAAGATGGAACCTCATGAAAATATTGACAAAATATATTGTAGATTCAATGATCTCATTAAGGACTTAGAAGTGCTAGAAAAGGAATACTCCTTAGGAGAGAAAAACAGAAAAATGTTGAATGTCTTATCCAAGGATTTGGAGAGTAAGATGACTGCCATTGAAGAGGTTAAAGACTTGAACTCTATACCTATTGAATCTCTTATTAATTTTCTAACCTCTTATGAGCTGAAATTTAAGACTAAGATACAAAAGGAAGAGGATGCAAAAGTGAGAAGGAGCATTGCTCTAAAAGCATCACAAGATGAACATGACTTGGCATCCTTGGATGGAGAAGATGTGGAGGTCGATGACAATGATCTTACTCTCATCACAAGGAGGCTCAAGAGAATCCTCAATAAAAGAAGATTCAAAAAGGGATGACCTAGCAATACATTTTCAAATCAGTTCAACAATGCAGGAAACAAAGGAAAGCAAGAAGTCAATAAAAAGCAAACTGAAAAGTGCTTTGAGTGCGGTCAACTTAGACACTATATAAGTGTGTGCCTAATGAAAAAAAAAAGAAAGATGGAAAGGCTGAACGAAAACTAAAATTCAACAACTTCCAAATCACTTGAAATGATCGCAACTCAGATGGTGACGTTGAAGATGAAGAAAAATCTGCTCAAATGGCTTTTATGGCCATTGGTGATGATGAGGTAACTACTTGCAACTCTCAACTTAATAGTGATGATGAATCTGATGATGATATTAATTTCTTCATTGAGAAACTACATGATAGTTTGAAAGAATCCTATGCTAGAAACAATGAACTAAAACTAAAGATTAATTTTCTGATTTAAGACAATGCAAACCTTTTTCGATAAAACAAGAATCTGAAAGATGAAAATGACAACTTGAAAAGGTTGGAAACTGATTTACATGTTGAGTTTGATAGAAAAATAAAGTTTTGTGAGATTCTCAAAAAGGAACAAGGGGATTTGAAAAGAAAAATGGATAATCTTAATGAGTTGCTCCAACACAAGAAACAAAGTTGTTTTCAAAAGAATGAACCAAAACCTTATCGTGGTGGCATTTAGGAGAAGAAGTTAAATTCTAGTTCATATGAGTTTATCATTTATAAAAGAAGACAAGTAAGGTTTTTTAAACTTGTCCATACAAGTAACTCTTTAACTATGTGCAGTTTTTGTTGTCAAATAGGTCACATGAAGAGTAATTGCTATGTAAGAAAAAATATGAGAAATGACATGAAATGCATGTGGATAGTTAGACATAATACTAACTCTCATGGACCCAAAAAGTAAAGGGTACCATATGTTATCTTGTGAACTTTTGTGTAGGTGAACTTGGTGAATATCATTAAGGAATCAAAACGGTTCATAGATAGTAGATGCTCAAGACACATGACCGGTGATCCATCACAATTCATCAATCTCAATCCTAAATCAAGTGAAAAAGTGACATTTGGAGATGACAACAAAGTCAAAACAATTGGAGTAGGAGATGTTGGTAAGAATGATCAAACTTTTGTTCATAATGTTCTCTTAGTTGATAATTTAAGTTATAACTTGCTAAGTGTTAATCAATTGTGTGATAAAAATCTGTTTGTGTTATTCAAAAAGCATGAATGTCTTGTTCTTGATTCAAAGTTTAATATTATCTTCAAACGAAAAAGAATAAATGACATTTATATAAATATTCTTAAAAATGTTGATTCCTCTAGTTTTAAATGTCTTAAAGTTTTAAATGAAGACCCTTGGTTGTGGCATAGAAGACTTTATCATTTCAAAATGAATTTGTTAAAAAAAATTCCAAAAAGGAACTTGTTAGAGAATTGTCAAAAATTAAGTTTGAAAAGGACAAGATTTGTGATACTTGTCAATTTGAAAAACAAATTAAAGTTTCTTTCAAACCCAAAAAATGTGTTTCTACTTCAAAATCTTTGGAACTTTTACATCTTGATTTGTTTGGTCCTACACAAATTGCTAGTTTGGGTGGTAAAAAATATTGCTTGGTTATTGTTGATGATTATTCTAGATACACTCGGATGATGTTTCTTGTTCACAAAGATGATACTTTCAAAAATTTTGTTTCCCTATTTGTAAAAGTTCAAAATCTGATTGGATCGAAAATTATTAAAATTAGAAGTGGCAATGGCTCGAAATTTAAATTTTGTGATTTTTTGAAATTTTGTGATCATAATAGAATTACTCATGAATTTTCTATTACAAGAACTCTACAACAAAATGGTGTTGTTGAAAGAAAAAATAGAACTCTTCAAGAAACCGCAAGAACCATGTTAAGTGAATGCAATTTGTCAAAATATTTTTGGACCGAAGTCGTAAATACAGTTTGTTATGCAATGAATAGAGTTCTCTTGAGACCAATTTTGAATAAAACCTCTTATGAGTTATTTTTTGATAAAAAGTCAATTGTTGGATATTTCAAAATTTTTGGTTGCAAGTGTTTTGATTTAAATATCAAGGAACATCTTCAAAAATTTGATAAGAAATCCGATGAAGGCATTTTCTTGGGATATTGTGAAACAAAAGAGATTTTAGAGTCTGCAATAGAAGGACTCTTGTTATAAAAGAAGCCATTCAAGTTACATTTGATGAATCTAATGATGATATTTTCAAGAGTTGTTGTAAGGATGATGATATAGGTGTTCAAGAAGAATTTAAGAAATTCACAATTCATGATCAAGACAAAACTCCACCAGAAGATAATTTGAAGGAAGATGATCCTCAAGAGAATCAAGTATTGGAAGAAAATGACAAGAATGTTGGTACACCTAAGGATCTTCCAAGAGTTTGGAAATTTGTTCAAAACCATCCGAAGGAGCTTATCATTGGTGATCCATTCGAAAAAGTTAGAACTCGTTTCTCCGCTAAGTAATTGATGGATAATTTTGTCTTAGTCTCACATTTTGAACCTAAAAATGTTGTTGATGCCTTGAATGATGAAAACTGAATTTTAACTATGGAAGAAGAACTAAATCAATTTGAAAGGAATAAGGTTTGAACATTAATTGAAAGGCCTCAAAATCATCTTATTATTGGGACAAAATGGGTTTTTAGAAATAAAATGAATGATAAAGGAGAAATTGTGAGAAATAAGACTAGACTTGTAGTTAGGGGTATCCTCAAGAAGAAGGAATATATTTTGATGAAACATTTGCTCACATAGTTAGGCTAGAATCAATTAGAATGTTCTTGACTTTTGCATGTTACAAGGATTTTAAATTATTTTAAATGGATGTTAAAAGTGTTTCTTTAAATGGTTTTATTGATCAAGAGATTTATGTTGACCAACCTCCCGATTTTGAAAATGAGACATTTCCAAATCATGTGTTTAACCTTTCAAAAGTTTTGTATGGATTGAAACAAATTCCAAAAGTATGGTATGAACGTTTAAATAGTTTTTTGGTTGAGAATGATTTTAAAAAAGGTATTGTGGATACCATTCTTTTCACTAAACAAAGTTCCAATGATCTCCTTACTGTACAAATATATGTTGATAATATTATTTTTGGTACTACTAATGAGTGTTTGTGCAAGAATTTTTTCACTATTATGCAAAATGAGTTTGAAATGAGTATGATGGGAGAATTGAACTTCTTCCTTGGGCTCCAAGTGGTTCAAACTCGAGAAGGTACGTTCATCAATCAAGCTAAATACACCAAGAAGTTGCTCAAAAGATTTGGAATGGAGGATTCAAAGTAAGTTGGAACACTTATGTGCACATCTACCAAGCTTGACAAGGATGAAAAAGGTATAAAAGTTGATGAAAAGAAGTATACAGGTATGATTGGTAGCTTACTTTATTTAACCGCAAGTAGACCGGATATTATGTTCGCGGTTTGCTTATGTGCTCATTTCCAGTATTGTCCAAAAGAGTTTCATTTGATTGCTGTGAAAAGAATCTTTAGATACTTGAAGGGAATTTTGAACTATAATCTTCGGTATCCAAGATGTCTTGAATTTCCTTTATGTGATTTTTTGGATGCTAATTTTGGTGGATGTAGGATAGATAGAAAAAGTACAAGTGGTACATGTCACTTTCTTAGTAATTGTCTAATGTCATGATTTAGTAAGAAGCAAAATGCTATCTCCTTGTCTTCGGCCGAAGCGGAATATGTTGCCGCCGGTGCATGTTGTGCTCAATTGATGTGGATGAAAAGTACCTTAAATGATTTTGGATTGGATTATGACTGTGTGCTTGTGTATTGTGATAATACAAGTGCCATAAATTTGACAAAAAATCTCATTCAACATTCTAGGACAAAGTATATAAATATAAAGCATCATTTCATTCGTGATCTTGTCCAAAAGGGTGAAAATTGTGTATAATATATTTGCTCAAAAGATCAAATTGCTGATATTCTTACAAACCCTTACCACTTGATCAATTTGTATTTTTTAGAACAAAATTGGGCATTTCAGAAAAAATTTTCTAAGGATTCCTCTGGTCGCACTTTATCGGACGTTCAATGCATTAGGACGGACATCCGACAGTGTTCTTAGTTATTTTTCCAGAAAAATTTTGGTTCGGACGGGAGTGTCGAACACTTCTCTTCATTCGGCCGTCTGACACCCAAAAGAGGCGTATTATAAAGCAGTCCTCTGCTTTATTTAGTTCATATTCAACCGTTGGTCTCGGACGCACCATTACCCCTCTCCCACTTTCAAATTTCAAATTTATCTCTCCTCTATACAAGTTCCAAGAAATTGATTTCTTCATTACCATTACACACCTTTTGCGTATTCATTGGCACTCATAACTTCCTCCAACTGCCAACCATTCCATCGGTCTCAATTCTCAGGAAAAATCCTAGTCACTCAAATTTCACTCTCTTTGGAAGATTCACGCATACATTGAGGTCTCTACTGCAATCTTAGTCCATCTCATACACATTTTCATCGCACTCTATAACAAAAACATCTTGCATATCATTATGGTTAGAGTGAGAGGTGGATCTGCTGGTACCGAATGCTCTATCAGGCTAAGAGATGAAGATATTGAAATTGTCGACCCTTCCACCACGAAATCACCCAAAAAAGGAACTAAGGCACGTGGTGGAAAAAGGACACAACCTGCCAGAGTGAAACGAACAAATCAAGTTGAAACACAGCCAACTGAAGTGCCTAATGTCAGTGATGATTAACAGCCAACTGCTGAGCCTTCCACCAGGAAATCACCTAGACAAAGGACTGAGACTTGTGGTGAAAAGAGGAAACGTCCTACTAGAGGGCAATTTGCTGCTCAAACTGAGGAAGAGCTAACCCCATTGGCCAAGTTTATTGATGATGATGCCAGGGAGAGGTTTGAATGGATTTCACAGAAGGGGATCATCACTCAAAGGACCATTCTCCCCTCTGATTTCCGTAAGGTTGACCTTGAACCAATTCTTAAACTCTTTGAATTCCAAAAATGGTCTCACATTCTGAATTTACCTAACAATTATTATCCTGATATGCTTCATCAATTCTTTGCCAACCTTAAGAAGGGTAATTCTCACACTGACCTGGTCTCTCGTGTCAACTCAGTAGATATTGCCTTCAATCTTGACATTGTTAATGCAGTTTTAAAAATCAAAATTGAAGATGGTTTTAAAGGAAAAATTGCAAACTTTTTCTCTTATGAAGAGTTTCCCTCTGCCTATCATCACTTTCATGTTGCAAAACTGATGACGTATTTTCAAATACACTTTAACACTCCTGTTGAGGCAAAATTGAAGGATCTCAATTTTCAAAATTTGATAATCTTTTCAATAATTTCAAATCTATTGGTTCCTACTATTGCCAACAAAATAGAGCTTTACTTGTTTTATTACTTTCTTGAAAAGATTCGAATTGATTTATGCTTTGTTATGTGCAAGTTTTTGCTTGAAATAAGCACTGATAGTCGTAAAAAACTCTCCTATGGAAAGTTTTTAACTCCGATCTTTGCTCACTTCAAAATACCTTTCACTGGAGTGTCTCCAAAAGACTTCATCCACCATCTTTTCAAAAGTTTATTTTGAAAGAAAAAATCTACGATTCTTTGATGGTCATTGGTGTTACAATGAGTCTGTTTTGGAGTTTAGGACAAAGAGTCGTCATGAAACTCCTGTCACCCCTAAACCTCCTAGAGACCAATCTCAATATGTTTCACCATTTACCATCCATTCCAGAAAATCATCCACTCAGTCTTCCTCATCTATTCATGAAGTCACCTCCTTACTTGAGAAACTCAAGCAACACATTCTCCTTCTTGAAAATGGTCTGATGATGACCATGTCACCTGAGCAACAAGCCACTTTCATTGACAAAAGAAATCTGCTTGTGCCTCCTGTCCCTCAAGAATATGAAAATGTACATTAGAAAGAGCCTCGGATTGAGCCAACAGAGTCAAGCCCTATTTCACAAGACAAAGGGCCCCATACTGAGTCCACTCCTGAAGTTCGTGCCTCAAGTTCTCAGCCACAAGATAAAGGCAAGGATCCAGCAACTGAAACTAGTGATATGATGATGAGGAAACTGAAAAAGAAGTGGATCCTGCTTAGTTTCGCCTTGTAAGATGAAGGTCTGGATTGTCCAAGATCACCATCTAGGCACTCTTAGGCATTTGCACTTCATTTTTGGATAGCACTTCATATTAGGCATTTGCATCTTTTGTACTTCCTGATTTTGTTGATTCAAGTATTCTGTACTACTGAATTCTGGTTAACTTTGTTGGTTTCTAGTTTATTTGCTAATATATAACTTTGATGGTTTTTGGTTAACTCGTTTTGGTATATTTTTTGGCTAATAAGTGTTGAATGATTGTTATACTTGAGATTGCTGATTGCTGGTATTATTTCTCTGAGTTTGTGGATTGCATTTCTGATGTATTGGATATTGGTTATTGATAATGATTGTTGATGTTGGATTGCTGATATTGAATGATTAGTTAATTGGTCATAATTCTCTGAATGATGGGTTGTTACACTCAACTTATGATGACAAAAAGGGAGAGAAATGGATATTGGAATCCATTGGGATATTGAGTTTTTGTATAAATGGTTAATGTGTAAGGGAAAGTTATTCTGAGGGGAAGTTGTTCCGTCTTTAAAAATCTTAGCACTCAAAAACTTTTTGATGCATTGAGTAAGGGGGAGTTTTAGCTCAATTATTTTTTCTCTATCCATTGTTTTGCCATCATAAAAAATGGGAAGATTGTTAATCTTAGTCCCTAACTTTTGATGTTTACAAAACAAATGGATGATACTAATATCTCTTCAAGATATACTTTCAGCAATGAAGCAAATCAGATTCCAAATTCAAGTGCAATTGAAAGAAACAAAGGTTACTGAAAGCTGTCGGACGCTTGTGAATTCAGGATCGGACGTCCGATAATCATTGCGCAACTTCGGACACATGATGAACTCCATCACCGGACGTCCGAAGGAATTAAAACATTTCCACTAAACTCACTGACCTCGATCGGACGTAAAACATTAGAGCACCGGACGTCCGATAAACAATGCGGCACTTCAGACGCAAAACATAGGAGGTACCGGACATCCGAAAAGATTGAAGAAAATTTCTCAATTTCACTATATACTTTCAGACGCAAACATTGAAGGTACCAGACGTCTGAAAGAATTGAAAAAAAATCTCTTAAACTCACTGCCTGCTGTCGGATGCAAAAAATAGGACTACCTGACGTCCGACACTATCAACGGCTAGTTGACTCTTCAGCTGCCTTATATCCATTGGAAGCATTAATAGAGAAATTTTTTGGTCTCATATAAATAGAATATCGTCAACCACTTCTAGACAACTTTTACACATTGAAGCTGCAAAAGAACAAGAGTGATTTTGATGAGAAAATACTCTTCTAAGAAGATTTGTACTTTTAGTTGTGTGAATTTCGTGTAAGCTTTTCTTGTGTGAGATAAATACTTCAATAGTGTAACTTTGTGAGGGTTATCCGAATGATAGTAAAATTTTCTAACTTGACCAAGTGTTGCTTGGGGCAAGGAGGAAGTGATCCTTCCTTTATACATAAAGATTTGTTATATTTGATCAACTTGAAGAGACTTGCTCTATAAAGGATTACACAAGCTCAAGAGGAGCTTCGAAATAAATTGATTTGCTATTCCTTTCTTGGTACTTACTGTCTTGTGATTTTAAATTGATTATCTCTTCTACTCCTGAGCAATCTTGCTTTCTTGATCAATTGTTCATTGTGTGGTCATTTAGAAAAGAGGGTAAATTTCATATTGAGCCAAAAAGTGTCTCATAATTTGATTAGTTTTTAAATTATCTAATTTACCCCCACTCTTAGGTTGTCTTCGATTCTTACAGTTAGTTTGTCTTAAGAGGTCAAGCATGGGGGCTTTTCTCTTTCATTGATGTTATTGACATTTTGCCAAACTCTATCAAGCCACTAGAATCAGTTGCCTTGATTGATACAATTCAAAGTGGGGTAATTTTTACTTTTGAAAGGCCTGGGGTGTCTAACCAGATCCAATCCACTCATAATTGAAAGTAAATATGTTCATTACTCTTATTTGTTTTGAGAATTTGGAATGATGCTTTAGTCATGTGTTTCCTATTTGTACAGATTTTATCATTTATTCTTACATTTGAACCATCAAAAGTACAATTTCATTTCGAATAAGAGGCTGATGATCACAATCCTACATTGAAAAAAATTTCAAATGTCTAAAAGGAATGAATTCTCCTAACGACCTATTTTTTACTTTGATTGTCATTTAATGTAAGAATAATACTTTGGCCATCTTTTCTACTATTTAAACACTATTTATTTTTTGCATCCTTATTTGAAATTAAATTGATGATTCGTTTTAAAAGTACTTATAATCACACCCTACACTTGGGAAGGAGATTTGAAAATTTTTAATAATAGCAAATATGCTAAATTTTTTGGAAGAGGTGTGAAGTAAAAAAAAAATAGAGAAAAAGAGAAAATGGCATCTATCTTCTAAAAGTTAAGGGATTTTGATTCTGTCATTGATATTTGGACTACGGTATTGGCCAAAAAAAAGACAAAGAAGAAGAAAAAATATGCAAAGAAAAAGGAAACAAAGAAAAAAAGAAAATGTGCAGAAAAAAGAAAATGTGAAAAAAAGAAGATAAGAGAAAATTCAAAGCCAAAATCCCTTCAGTGATGATGATAAAAGTTGAAATAGAGTTTAATAGGAGCAATTTTGGAAGGAATGAGATCTTACGTATAATGTCCTTGAAAATCTTATTTCTTTTAATTATCGTTTTCAAGTCACATTACAAGTTCATAAAGTCCATTGCTGACTTATCTTTTTATAACAATTTAAAATAAGAATGAAGCCCCTAAGAGATCTATCAACCATGCATGATCACAAGGTCATAACCTATTTCAATGTATTTACCTATCTCTTCTACCTATATATTACAACCTATAGAGGTTATATGTTGACTGAGTTTTCATAAGAAATAAGGGTGAGAAACTATTTATTTTCACCAAAATATGGCTTTAAATGGGTTAAATGCAATTCAAACCCGAAGTTAAGAGATATCATGGTGTACGGTTTATAGTTACTATTTCCCTTAACCATATGAAAATCAAGAATAGTACCCACTTGATTGGTCTTGAAGGATGAGCTGACAAGAAAGAGTGATCATTTTCCTTAAACGCTAATCCTGAGTAAGAATGAGATCTTTTGCAATTTGGTCTGTTTTAAGAGATTTATTAGGAGGTCTCTTACATGAGTTTAAACATAATTTTTTTGTTTGTTTTTTCATTTGAAAAATACAATTTGTAATGCTTCGCATGTCACCATTAACACACCCATGTATATTGCATGTTAACATGTGATTATTCTCTAAATTTAGGGAACACAGTTTTCTTATTTTAGTCAAATAAATGAAAAGTCATCCAAACAAAAAATTTTTGCAATTAAATGGCCTAAATTGAGGTAAGTTTTTATAATATATTTGTAGGGTATGCCCAAGGGTCAAGTAGATTTCAAATCTATTGTTTAAATTTTGACTTTGATAAGTCAATACTTTACATAAGCAGTAATTGTTCATGAAATTTTTTTTTATTATGCATATTGTACTTTGGCAAATCCCCTCTCTTTTAGGAATTTATGACTGAGATCGAGGAAGAAGCGTAAGTCAAAATCTTGCAAGTTTGAAGGTCAATCATAAATAAAAAGAAAGAGGGCAATAATACTACATTGCAAAGTGGAGGGTTAGCTATCCATTCAGAATGAGCACATATTTCAGCAACCAAATTTGAAAAAAAAAGAAAAGAAAAGAAACAAAAAAGAGTGAAAGAAAAGGAAATAAAAAGTTTTACTTCAATTTTGGAAGTTTTTCGTTTTGAACTTTTGGAGCATTTCACTTTGGGATTATATTTCTAAATTGAGCCCAACTAGAAGAAACCAAATGGGTCATGAAGCCATGAATTGCTGTCTCCAATGGATGAAAAGAAGTTAAATGCTGTTTGTCATGAACAATGTTACCAACAATAGATGACTCATGTTCATAACAAAAAAGACAAACCTCACTTGTTTGAAGTAAGGGACAAGGTTTTAAAGCGAATTCTTCCGATTCAAGAGGAAACTAAAGGAAATTTTGCTCCAACTTAGCAAGGACCATTCATTATTCAAAGAGTATTGTCCAGAGGAGCGCTGGTTCTCATGGAGATAGATGAGTAAATTTTTTCTCAACCAGTTAATTCAAACACAAGCAAAAAGTTTTTCATTTGACTATGAATATTTTCTTTCAAAATTACTGCAAAAGATGGGTTCAAGACAGGCCTTCTTTCCTTTTTTATTTAAACATGTTATCCTTAATTTTCCCCTTTGACCTTTCAAGATAACAAATTCTTTTTCACCTGGCAATCCCTTAAGATCGCAAATTTCACACTGAGGCAATTTTATTTCTTTGTTTTATAGAGAGACAGAGAGACAGAGAGAGAGAGAGAGAGAGAGAGAGAAAAGAGAAAAAGGAGCAAGAAAGGAGACATGAAAAAGAAGA
The DNA here is from genome assembly GCF_003713205.1 of Coffea eugenioides. Lineage (NCBI taxonomy): Eukaryota > Viridiplantae > Streptophyta > Magnoliopsida > Gentianales > Rubiaceae > Coffea > Coffea eugenioides. The sequence continues at coordinate 31,035,128 of NC_040037.1, forward strand.
AAAAAACAGAAAGAAGAAAGAAAAGAGAAGTCCAATTAGAATTAAATTGGGACAAATTTTTAGTTCTTTTCAGGCTTAAATTGGGACAAATTTTGAAAGATTGTGATCTCAGAATTATTTTCAATATATTTCATGATATATCTTCAACCCTTTACCTTTTATTCACATCCCGTCAAATCTCATTACCAGAGTCAAAACATTATTGACCTCCCCTTTTTGCAGTATTTTTTAAGAAAAATTTTCTTAATCAGTTGGTAAATGAGGTAAATACATCTCTTTTGAAACCTGCCAGAGAAGATTGTCTTATTGATGCCACTAATTGTCGGAATATAACTGAATTGGTATAGTTGAGGTTGAAATTGCCTTGTCTATGTCTCAATGGGAAAACCTGAAAGGACACCTTTTTTTTTAAAAAAAAAAAGAGAAAAGAAAAGATAAAAAAAAGTTAAAAAAAGAAACAAAAGAAAAGAAAAATGAAAAATGAAGAAAACTGAAAAAGAAAATAAAAGAAAAAGAGTGAGGTAACCTTAATGAAAACCCAAAAGGGCGCTAAGGTAGAGCTCTCAAATGCAAGAGAATCATGAATGGACAGTAAGAGGTTGAAGTTTGAAAAAATTGGTGTTTATGTCCGTTCAGATTTCTCTTCACAATATTATTCTTTTGCCGCTATTGAAATTCAGATGAATGACATCAAAAGGGGAAATTGAGAAGATTCAAGACAACTTGTCGCATAGTCCTTGGGAGGCAGGTTTTGACATCAAAAGATCATGTTTGCATGGTTCTCAAGACCAAAGAGATCACACGGTGATGGTAATGTTTTTGTCACAGTTGTTTCCTCTTTTCTTTTAGTTAAGCATGATTTACATTGGGGCAAATTTTAAAAGGAGCGAGTTTCGATTTTGACAATGCATTTTAAATTTGGCTCTATGAAAAAAAAATTTTTTGAAAAATCAAGATGATAGCGACATATGTATGCGTTTCTCAAATCCCTCAAAAGAAAATTTTCATTTATATTCTTCAAGTTTCAAAACTCGTCACTTTTGACTTAAAAAAAAAAAAGAAAAAAAAGAGAGGTTTCTTTCATTTCTTCTTCTAAAGTTTGAAAAATCAAAAAAAGTTGGCAAATCTACCAAATAAGTTTGTCGTTGTATGCATTTTATGTTTATTATGTTTGAGTAGCATACATTTCATTCTTCAAGTCTAATAATTCAAAACTTGTATTTTTATTTCTTCCACTAGTGGTCTGGGCTTGAATTTAATCCCACCAACAGTCTAGGTCTGGAGTACATTTTCATTCTCCTACTAGGTGTTTGGGTTTGGGTTAAATCTAACTGAACAATCTAGATTCAGGAACAATTATTTAATTTATTGTTGACAAGTTTCGGTGTCCACTGTGCACACTTTTATCCCCCTTCTTAACGATCATTTAATTTACAGTTGGTGAGTCTCAACGTTTCTACCCCCCTTCTTGACAATCACTTTTAATTTACTGTTGGCAAATCTCAACGTCCACCGCGCACCATGTTATCTCCCTTCTTGACAATCATTTAATTTACTGTTGGTGAGTCTCTGCGTCCGCCGCACACCCTTCTATCCTCTTTTTTGACAAATCATTTAATTTACTATTAGTGAGTCAGCGTCCGCGGCGTACCCTTCTACCCCTACCCTTCTTCATGATCATTTAATTTTCTATTGGTGAGTCTTAGTGTCCGCCATGTACCCTTCTAACCCCCTTCTTGATGATCATTTAATTTACTGTTGATGAGTCTTAGTGTCCGCCGTGCTTCCTTCTATCCCCCTTCTTGACAAATCATTTAATTTATTGTCGTGCACCCTTCTACCCCCCTTCTATTCCCCTTCTTGATAAATTATTTAATTTACTGTTGGTGAGTCTCTGTGTCCACCGCACACCCTTCCATCCCCTTTCTTGACGATTATTTAATTTTTTATTGGTGAGTCTCAATGTCCAACGCGCACCCTTTTATTCTCCTTCTTGACAATTATTTAATATTTTATTGGTGAGTCTCAGCATCTACCGTGTACTCTTCTATCCCTATTCTTGACAATTATTTAATTTACTATTGGTGAGTCTCAACGTCCGTGGCACATTCTTCTATTTACATTTTTGTCTTGAATTTTTTCCAAACTCCAGATAAAGAGAGGCAAGTTTTAGGTACCAAATTTTTGTTAATTTTTAATATTTTATTAAAATTTTCATCTATTTATGAGTCATTTATTTTCATGTATTTTAATGTGTGTTTTATTTTTTGCAGGTTTAGCAAAAGAAAAAAATGGAAAGAGAAAAAGAAGGAAAAATAAAAAAAATAGAGGAAAAGGAAATAAAAAAATCCCTCTTTAATCATTTTTTTTCACCTAATACACTATTAACAACCTAACACTCCAAAATCTCCCTCTCCCTCTTGGCCCTCCTTCTTTCTTTCTCCTCTCAACACAAGACCCAACATTGGCACATTAAAAATTTTTTCCTCCACTCTCCTTGCGGTCTTTCTTTTCTTTCCCTCAAGACGCTGAAAACAAAAATTTTTCTCCCAAGATCCTTCTCTAGGCTCCCTCTATCCCTTTTTCCCTCTCAATTTCACCCAACAATAACACACACTCACACACAAGAAAAACTCCCCTTGGTTCCCTCTCTCTTCTCTCAACACACTCATGCATAACAGCAAAAAAAAAAAGAGCAGGCGGTTTGACGACTGAAGCAAGGAATTTCATCAAAAAAATTTTAGCCAATGGACAACCACTTTCATTGAGGTATATTTTCGATTTTTTAATCATATTAAATGCATGTTTTGTTGCTTATTTTACTCTTGCTTTTCTTGGTTTGTTGTTGTTGTTTTTGTGTTGTTGGGATTCTGGGCAAGCTATATGTTTATGCATATGAAGTGTTTGAAAAAATGTCAAAATAAAAAATCGAATTAAATTGGATTGCTTTTTGTTAACTTAAGGTCATAGTTGTATTGTAGAAATCACAAGAAATGTTTTGGTATGAATTTTATGAATTTTGTTGAAAATTTTAGTGATGTTTAAAAATAAAACCATGGCTGCATTTTACTATTTTGACCCCCTTTCATGCATATTTGTGAAAAACCAAATCCAAAAACAAATTCTATGCAAAAAATCGAATGGAAAGGTTTATTTTGGTGAGTTTTTGTGACTGCAAAAATCGCCAGCGATCGGTGGCGGTCCGGTGCCACTATCGTCGGCAGCAGAGCTTCAGGTCGTCGGAGGTAAAGAAAGAGGAAAGAGGAGAAGAAAAAAGAAAGAAGAAAAAAGAAAAGGAAAGGAAAGAGAAGAAAAAAAACATTGGATTGGTTTCATTTTTTTCTAATGAGCTTGTGTTTATTTTTTTTTTCTTTGTTGGGCTTGTGGCTTGGCTTTTTGAGCTAAGCCCAAAGTTTCTATTCTATTTAAATTTGTTTAATTTTTTTGAGCTTGCTTGATTTTTTATGAATTAGTCCACTTTTCTCTTGGGCTAAAGTAATCCAACCCAAACAAAAAAAGGACTCAGTTTCGATTCTTCCCGTTTTGCCCAAATTAGAAGTCGATTTTGCAATTTAGTCCTCAATCTTTTAAGTAATTTTATTGTGGTCCAAAAAATGTTAAATTTTTTTCATTTAGCCCCTAATTTAATTGAATTTTAGCCCCTAAACTTTATCTTTATTTAATTTTGATCCCTATTATTTTGAAAATTTGTATTTTGACCCCAAAAAATTTTGAGTTTTAATTTAGTCCCTAATATTTTTTTCAGTTTTCAATTATGATTGTTCACTTCCTTTAGTTGTTAATTATGATTCCCTTGCATGCATTTAAATTGTAAATTTTGAATGTTTTGAGTTTAGTTACCTCTTTAACATAATAATGTGAATTTAGCACATTTTTTATATTATATTTCTAATTAAATTGTTGCCATGATTCTTTTGTTAATTTTGAGCATAAATAGGGCAATTTTACCTCATTTAGTCATCACTTTGAAACAGAGGTACCCTTATCATCCTTTAAATTTCGATTATATGTTTTTATGTGTTCTTATGTGCTCATGTATGTTTACTCCCTCCGTCCCAATATTAGGGACGTTTATAGGGAATGCAACTTTTTATATGCAGTGGTATCATTATTGACAGCCAAGCCTTTGGTTCCAAATTTACCCCGTCGCAAGTACAATGGTCAGCTGCACTTTGTGTTTTTCATGAAGTAATGATTTTGTGGGTCCCATCTTAACCAAATGCATCCTTTTGTATGTTAGAGACACGCGCTATTATTGGCCTTATAAAGTGAGAGTTAGTCTCACGTACTCCCCTCGCTTCTCCAAATGGATAATAAATAGCAGGTCCTACTAAATTTATTTGGATTTTCTAGCACATGCACTGTGAGGGCAAGGACGGAATGTTAGAAGGAAAATAGTGTAGCGTGACTCTAATTTTGGGACAATGAAAAAGGTGAAACATGACATTAACAATGGGACGGAGGGAGTATATGTTTTTACATGTTTTGTTGTTTATTTATTTTAAATTTTTATTCAATTTTTTTATGTTTATTTTTATTTAATTTTTTATGTTTGCTTAGTTAATTATTTTTATAATCATTTGAGAGGTATTTAAATACCTCAAAATTTAATAAATAGGTAATGTTTTTATTTACTTTTGCAAAAATTATAATTAGATAGACAAATATAACAGATAGGATAGATATGCTTATTTTATTATATTTGCCCCTTTTAGATTGTAGTTAGGGTTCCTAAATGTAGTAGTTAGGTTTTATTTACTTGCATGCTTGTGTGTTTGTGTATTTATGTGTTTATTCGTTTTTCTTAGAATTTTTATATCTACACATTATACTTACGTGTTACGTGCTATGTGCTCTTACATATTTACTTGTTTTAATTCATGCCTTATTTGTTTTATTTTATTATGTATTATGAATGCATGATATCACCACACTAGTCCAACGCTAATTGTGGCTTCTCCCTCCGTGTTCTTGCTAGTCCAACGCTAATGCGAATTTTTAGAAATAAGGTAGTCCAATACTAAGCCTTTAGGTTATTTACGCGTTAGATTTATCTTTTGCGTGTCATTTATCTTCTACTTGTTAGAGTTAGTATCATGTCTAACTATCCACATGCATTTCATGCCTTTTTTCATATTCTTTCTCACATAGCAATCACTTTTCATGTGACCTTTTTGATAACAGAAATTACACATAATCAAGGAGTAATTTACATGAACAGGTTTAATAAATCTTATTTGTTTTCTCTTATAAACAGTAAATTCATTTGAATTAGAATTCAACCTATTCTTTTGAAAACAGACTTGTTTTTTGTGTTTAACCAACTCATTTAGACCATCCATTCTTCTTTTCAAATCACCTTGTTCCTTTTTGAACAATTCACAAAGCTTTGTTTTTCTATCAAACTCAAAATGTAAAGCAGTCTCACTCTTTTTGAAATAATCATTTTCAGCTTTCAACTTTTTATTTTGTTGAAAAAGATTTGCATTATCTCAAAGTAGAAAACTAATTTTCTGTTTTAACTCCTTGTTTCTAGCATAGGATTCTTTCAAACTATCATGCAATTTTATAATAAAAATTCAAGATCATCATCAGTTTCATCATCACTTTCAAATTGAGAGTTACATGTTGTTACCTCATCATCTCCAATGGCCATAAAAGCCATTTGAGCAGATTCTTCTTCCTCTTCAATTTCACCATCGGAGTTGCACTTATTCCATGTGAATTGAAAGTTGTTGACTCTTGATTTTCTTCCTTCTTCCTTCTTCATTATTGGACATTCACTCATGTAGTGTCCAAGTTGGCCGCAATCATTGCATTTGTCACCGTATTTTTTGTTGGCCTCATACTTTTCTTTGTTTCTTGCATTGTTGAATTGATTAGAATTTGAATTGCTAGATTCTCTTCTTCTAAATCTCCTTTTATTGAGAATCCTCTTAAAACTTCTGGTTATGAGAGCAAGATCACTGTCATCAATTTCCATATCTTCTTCATCCAAGGAGGCCGAATCATCTTTATCTTGAAATGCTTTTAGAACAATGCTCCTTCTTACCTTTGCATCCTCTTTCTCTTGCACTTTGGACTTAAGTTTCAGCTCATAAGAGGTTAGAGAATTAATAAGAAATTCAATAGGCATAGTATTCAAATCTTTAGCCTCTTCAATAGCAGTCACTTTACTTTCCCAATCTTTAGACAAAGCATTCAGAATTTTTTTGTTTTTCTCACCTAGAGAGTATTTTTTTTCCAACACTTCTAAATCCTTAATGAGATCATTGAATCAACAATACATTTGATCAATATTTTCATGAGATTCCATCTTAAACGACTCATATTTAGTAACTAAGATAGATTTCTTTTGTTTTCTAACATTCTCACTACCTTCATGAATTTCTTTCAGTTTATCCCAAATTTCTTTAGCTGACTTGCAACCCTTGACTCTAATAGATTCATTTGAGTCTAAAACACAATATAACACATTCATGACTTTTGCATTTAAGGTGAGATGAATTCTATCTGCAGCAATCAGTTCATTTCTTATTTTTGGTTTAGGTCTATGAGTATTTTCATCTATAACAGATGTATCATATGGATCTTCACTAATAATAAACCACAATTCAATATCAATAGATTGCAAAAAGATAATCATTCTTTCTTTCCAACTCACATAATTTGATCCATTAAACATAGGTGATCTAATGACAGAATGTCTTTCAAAAAATATGACATTATTGGTTATCATTATTTACTCTTAAGCCGATTGAGCTTAATCTCAAGGAGACCAAATTCTGATACCAATTGTAAGGATCGAAAATAACCAAATAGAAGAGATAAACAATGTACAGATTACAAATGTAACAATAAGTAAATAAAAAGAAAAAAATTGCAAACCAATTAACTACCCAACACCTCTTGAGCTTGTAGATTAATTCAAACAAGCTTCTTCAAATTGATGAATTACAATCACTCTTGTGTACAAAGAAAGGTTCACCTCCTCCTTACCCCGAACTCCACTCGTTCAAGTTAGGACGTTTTACTATCCCTCAGGACAACCCTCACAGAGCTACACTCATGAAGTATTTACTCACAAATGAAAAGTTTACAATGAACCTCACACCACTAAGACTACAAATCTTCCTTAAAGAGTATTTTTTCACTAAAATCACTCTAAATCTTTTGTATTTTCAGTGTACAAAAGTTGTTTGATGTATCTGACCAACCACTATTTATATAGGACCAAGAGAGTGCCTCATTAATGCTTCCAACGGATAGAAGTAGCTAAAGAGTCAACTAGCCGTTGGAGTATCGGACGTCCGGTACTCCTGTTTTTTGCGTCTGACAGCAGGCAGTGAGTTTGAGAAATTTTCTTCAATTCTATCGGACGTCCGGTGCAAGCTCTTTGTGCGTCCGATAGCAAACAAAAATATTTGAGAAATCATCTTGTTTCTATCGGACGTCCGGTGGAGACATATTCAGCATCCGATAGTTTCATCGACTTCGAAGGATCCTATCGGACGTCCGAAGCATGCGTCCGAAGTTATGCAATGATTATCAGACGTCCGGTACTGTCATCACAAGCGTCCTACAGCTTTCAGCAGCCTTTGTCTTTTTTCAATTGCACTTGTTCATGGAATCAAATAACTTCATAACTGAAAATATATCTTGAAGAAATATTAGTATTATCCATTATTTTGTAAACATCAAAAGATAGGGACCAAAGTCAACATTCTTCCCCTTTTTGATGATAACAAAACAATGGATGAAAAAAGAAAAAAGATTGAGCAAATGAGTATAAGCTCCCCTTTACTCATTGCATCCAAACTTATAATCTCAGAATAACTCCTCCTAACACATAGCATCCATTTCTCCCTATTTGGTCATCATAAGATGAGAGTAAAAATCAGCTACCAAAATCTAGCAACAATAACAGAGAATCTAATATTCCAAATAAAAATAGAGAAATGACAGCAATCACCAACATATCACAGCAAATCATCATGAGATTAGCATTATTCTTTTTTCTCTCTTTTTGACATCATACAAATTCAGTAAAAAATCCAAAAAAACTCAGATCAAAGCATCAGAAATATCAAAAGAGAATTACAAAAAAATATTATGAACAAGAATCTCATCAATCTTACCAATATCTCCTACTTGTTAGAGTTAGTATCATGTCTAACTATCCACATGCATTTCATGCCTTTTTTCATATTCTTTCTCACATAGCAATCACTTTTCATGTGACCTTTTTGATAACAGAAATTACACATAATGAAGGAGTTATTTATATGAACAGGTTTAATAAATCTTATTTATTTTCTCTTATAAACAGTAAATTTTTTTGAATTAGAATTCAACATATTCTTTTGAAAACAGACTTATTTCTTGTGTTTAACCAACTCATTTAGACCTAAGTTATGGAAGGGCTAAGAAGGGGTCGAGACCGTGGTCGAGGCCGTGGGCGGGGGACTAGACCGGCCCAACCTCAGGGGAATGACCAGGGATCGGCAACTGGACCGACCTAGGGCCAGGAAAATATAGAAGGTAATCAAGTTGCTACTGCCATTAACAGGATGACGGATATCCTAGATCGTTTAGCTGATAGACAAGGACCTGGATCGTTTAACCAGCCTGGGGGTCAGGAAAGAGGAGAGGATAGAGCCCTAGAGAGATTCTTAAAATTTAACCCGCCTAAGTTCCTTGGCGAGCCTGATCCTGAGGTCGCGGAGAATTGGTTAGAAAGGATGACCAACATATTCGCTGCTTTAGATTACACTGAGGATAGGCGAGTGAACTTTGCTACTTTCCAATTTGAGGGAGTAGCCCGTGCTTGGTGGGATCTGATAAAAGGAAAATGGGAGAGGGCTCAAACCCCTTGGATTTGGGAGAATTTCACAAGGGAGTTTAATGAAAAGTTTCTTCCGCCCTTAATCCAAGAGAAGAGGGAGGATGAATTTATTAAGTTGAAACAATGAACCCTTACTGTAGCAGAGTATGAAGGGAAGTTCACTAAACTTTCCAAATGCGCTCCCGAATTAGTAGCCAATGAACGGAGGAGAATTAGAAGGTTTGTACAGGGACTTAATGTAGAACTTCAGGAGGGCCTGGCTGCGGCCCAAATCTCTACCTTTACTGAGGCTTTAGAGAAAGCGCAAAGGGTTGAGAATGCAAGATCTCAAGTGAGGGATTTCCACAACAGAAAAAGGAATTTTCCTAGTCGCACTTCTGGGCAGACCAGTAAGAATGTACACCCTTCTAAAATGGGAAGAGGAGAAGGAGGAACGAGAACTGCTGGAGCTTCTAGGGGAGCTCTATCTAGAGGAGGTCGTAGCGGGACGACTCAAGTTAGGGGGGCACCTTCTGTTGGATCGACTGTGCCTCCTCAAGTTACATGTGGGTATTGTGGTAAACCCAACCATTCTGAGAACGATTGCTGGAGAAAGTTGGGAAAATATTTATTTTGTGGTAGTACGGAACATCAAGTCGCCAATTATCCAAAATCACCAAAGACAGGGGGAAATGCTCAAAGGCCAGAAAAATCAACTTCTACGCAGACCAGTACCGGAGCGAGCCGACCGAAAGTACCGGCCAGGGTTTATGCACAGGATTATCAACAAGTTCCTGAGGCAACTGAGGTGGTAGAAGGTACAATCCCAATCTTTCATCGTTTAGCTAGGGTTTTAATTGATTCGGTGCAACTCATTCCTTTGTAAACCCTAACTTCATGAATGGGATAAACTTGAAGCCAATTAAGTTACCATATGACTTGGAGGTTAAAACACCTACTGGAGACAAAAGCTTAATTGCTAATTTGGAGTACAGGAATAGTGAAATCTATGTAGGGGAACGAAAATTATGGGCCGATTTGATCGGTTTGACGATTAAGGGATACGATGTAATCTTGGGAATGGATTGGTTAGCCCGTTATAATGCTCAGTTAAACTGTAAGACGAAAATTGTAGAGTTGCATATTCCAGGTGAAGCAACCCTGAAACTGGATGTAAGGGGTAGATTAGCTTCGTCTGCACTTATTTCAGGAATTCGGGCTAGAAAATTATTAAGTAAAGGAGCTCAAGGGTATTTGGCTTTTCTTATTAACACTCCTAATGATAAGGTGAATTTGGAAGACACACCAGTAGTAAAGGATTTTCCAGATATTTTTCCTGAAGAATTGGAGTCTCTACCCCCGGAATGGGAAATAGCTTTTAAAATTGATGTAGCTCCGGGAACAGCACCTATCTCAAGGACACCATATAGGATGGCTCCCGCTGAATTGAAGGAATTGAAGTTACAATTACAGGATTTGTTGAAACGGGATTTTATACGAGAGAGTGATTCCCCGTGGGGAGCCTCAGTTTTGTTTGTAAAGAAGAAAGATGGGAGTTTGAGGTTATGTATAGATTATCGAGGCTTAAATGATGTTACGATTAAGAATAAATACCCACTGCCCCACATTGATGAGTTGTTTGACCAATTGCAAGGAGCTGTAGTATTCTCAAAATTGGATTTGAGACAGGGTTATTACCAGTTAAGGATTTTGGAGAAGGACATACCCAAGACTGCTTTTAACTCGAGATATGGGCATTTTGAGTTTGCCGTAATGCCATTTGGGTTAGCAAATGCTCCTGCTGCTTTTATGGATTTAATGCATAGGGTTTTTAAGCCCTATTTGGACCAATTTGTAGTGGTGTTCATTGATGATATTTTGGTATATTCTAAGAATGTGGAGGATCATGAAAAGCATTTGAGAATTGTTTTGTAAACTTTAAGAAAACATCAACTATACGCTAAATTTAGTAAGTGTGAGTTCTGGTTACAAGAAGTGACTTTCTTGGGACACATAATTTCTGAGAATGGGATTAAAGTGGATCCAGCTAAAGTTGAAGCTGTTTCGAAATAGAAACGACCAGAAAACCCTACCGAGATTCGGAGTTTTATTGGATTAGCAGGGTATTACCGGAGATTCATTCAAGATTTTTCAAAAATTGCTGGACCCATGACTGAATTGACCAAGAAAAATGGGAAGTTTATATGGAATCCTAAGTGTGAGGAAAGTTTTCAGGAATTGAAAGGACGGCTGACAAGGGCACCTGTGTTAGCTTTGCCAAATGGAAAGGATAGTTTTGTGGTTTACACAGATGCTTCTAAGGAAGGATTGGGGTGTGTTCTAATGCAAAATGACAGGGTGATAGCATATGCCTCTAGGAAATTGAAACCGCATGAAGGAAATTACCCGACTCATGATTTGGAGTTAGCAGCTGTGGTCTTTGCTTTAAAGAAATGGAGGCATTACCTGTATGGAGTGACATTTGAGGTTTTTACAGACCACAAAAGCCTTAAGTACTTATTTTCTCAAAAGGAATTGAATTTGAGGCAGCGTAGATGGATGGAATTTTTGGAAGACTATGACTGTATGATTAAATACCATCCAGGGAAAGCTAATGTAGTGGCTGATGCTTTGAGTCGTCAAGTACAGATGGCTGGATTGATGATTAAGGAATTTGAATTGTTGGAAGAAGTTAGTCAGTGGAATCCTCAATTGGAACCGAGGAAAGTAATTCTGGGGAACATTGTATTGAATTCTCCTTTGATGGAACATATCAAGGAATCCCAAGGAAAGGACACTGAAGTACAGAAATGGTCGGAAAAGGTTAAAAAGAGGGACAAATCGGAATTTTAACTTGGGACCGAATGGTGTATTGAGATTTCGGAATCGGGTAGTTGTGCCAAAGGATGAAGGGCTTAGAAAAGAAATTTTAGAAGAGGCACACCGATCAAAGTTTACAGTACATCCAGGAGGGAATAAAATGTACCAGGACTTGAAGAGTCTTTATTGGTGGGAAAATATGAAGAAGGAGATCGCCCAATTTGTCCAAACGTGCTTAATTTGTCAACAGGTTAAAGCCGAACATCAGAAACCATCAGGGCTTTTGCAACCTCTAGAAATACCTGAGTGGAAATGGGAGAATATCACTATGGATTTTGTATCGGGGTTACCAAGAACACAGAAAGGCCATGATGCGATTTGGGTAATCGTAGATAGATTGACCAAATCAGCTCATTTTCTGCCAATTAATATGAAATATCCATTGGAGAAGTTGGCCAGGTTGTATTTGGATGAGATCATTTGGTTGCATGGAATACCTGTCAGTATCGTATCGGATAGAGATCCAAGATTTGTTTCGAGGTTCTGGCAAAAGATGCAAGAAGTATTAGGGACTAAATTGAACTTTAGTACCACTTACCATCCCCAGACGGATGGACAGTCGGAGAGGACAATTCAAACTCTTGAGGACATGTTACGGACTTGTGTTCTGGACTTTGGAGAGAGTTGGAGTAAGTTTTTGACTTTAGTGGAATTTGCCTACAATAATAGTTTCCACTCTTCTATTCAGATGGCCCCATATGAGGCACTTTATGGTCGGAGATGTAGGTATCCAATTTGTTGGGATGAAGTAGGTGAACGAAAAATTTTAGACCCGACTACCGTGTCTTAGATTGAGGAAGCTAATGAAAAGGTAAAGTTAGTACGGCAAAGGATTCAAACTGCTCAAAGTAGACAAAAGAGTTATGCCGATAATCGAAGAAAGGATTTGGAGTTCACTGTTGGAGATATGGTATTTCTCAAGATTACGCCTTTAAAAGCAAGTTTGATGTCCGGAAAAGGGAAGAAACTACAACCAAGGTTTGTAGGGCCTTATAAGATTATTCAACGAGTTGGGAATGTAGCCTATAAGCTGGAATTACCACCGAGCTTATCTCGAATTCATAATGTGTTCCATGTGTCCATACTTAAGAAATATCATCCAAACCCCTCTCATGTTTTACAACCGGAGAATATTGAGATCGATGAAACCCTGACCTATGAGGAGAGACCGGTAAAACTTCTGGATCGAAAGGTGAAGGAATTGAGGAACAAGCAGATACCACTAGTGAAAGTTCTATGGAAGAACCACGGAGTAGAGGAAGCAACATGGGAAGTTGAAGAGACAATCAGAGAGAAGTATCCAGACTTGTTCATCAACCAAGGTAAATTTCGAGGACGAAATTTTCTTAAGGGGGAGAGGATGTGAGGACTCGTAAAAACTATTATTTTTAAGCCTAATTTATGGCTTAATAAATTATCTAATTGGATTTTTACCACGAGGAATATTTTCTAGTCTCATTAGACCTAAATACATGACAATATAATTTCGTTATATTTTTAAAGTGTCTCGTTTCAAAAATTATTTTTTTCTTAGGAACTTGTTTAGGGAAAAGGTGAAAATACGTTTGGAGAATTTTTGCCAATTAGGAGTACAATTAGCCCGGAAATTTTGGGACATGTACAACGGCTTTAAAATAGGTAATTTTAGATTTAAGTACTTAAGTGATAGTTAATAAAATTATCGTTATAAGAATTTCTTGGAGGTTTTGCGTAATAGCGTTAAAATTGTCGGTACGCGTTTTCATACGCGCGGCTTTATTTGAGGGACTTTAGACCCTTATTTCGAGACAATTAAGAGTGAATAATATTTATATGAACATAAGTACATTAGAGGTTTAGTGCACTAGTGAACCAAACGCGAGAGAAATCGAGCCCTAAACGCACCAAACGAGCCCTAATGAGGGTTGACTTTGGAGTGAATTTACACCACTCATTTTAATCTTCTCTTGGAAGCTAACCTTGATCAAATTTCACTCTTTCTTCTCTCACCAACAGCCGGCCAGCCTTCCCTCTCTCTCACTCCCTTGCTTCACAAATTTCTTGATCAAATTAACCACAAAACTTCAATCAATCTTCACCAAACTTGAAGACCATCTAGCAAACTACTTGGAGGTTGGATCTAGCTAACTAAAGGGCTGCATTTCACGGTTTCTTGGAGCCTCTTGAGGACCGAAAATTTCTGGTTTAAAGCACTAAGGAGGTATAACCTCATCCTACACCTTAAACTTGGATTATGATGGTAGAAATACATCTTTAAGCTATTGCATGTGTATGGATGGCTTGATATTGTTGGAAAATTTGAAAAGTGGGCTCTATGAATTCCCACACTTGGGTTGTTGCTGATTAGAGGATTAATGTTGGATTTAATGGTAGTTTAGTGGTTAAAATGATGGATTTATGGAGTATTATTGTTGGAAACTCAAAGTTGAGGTCATGACAAGAAATTTCCGAAACTGCCCCTGTTTTGTTCGGCCATGATAAGGCCAATTTTTGGTGATTTATTGGCGTGAACCTGATGTTTATATGTTATGTTATATGTGTAAAAATTTTCATTGGAAAACATTAACGTTTAGATGGGCAAATGAATTTATTCGTGAACTAGGCAAGCTGGAAAATTATTTTCGGATAACCCTGTCCAGCGGTAGCATTTTGACCATAACTTTGTCCTTCGATATCGAAATTGAGTGCTGTCAGTGGCATTCGAAACTAGACATCCATACCTTTCCAACGGTATAAAATGCGTATTCTGATTCCATGTGTAGGAGCCGAACCATTCGTTTTAAGATAGCTGTCCTGTCTCTCGGATCTGCTGGAATGGTTTGTAGATGCAGCAACTTGAGGCTCAATTTCGAGCTGGTTGCTTGCCAAATTTCAGAACGTTTCCTTCTGTGAACTTTTAGTCCTATGAATGTATTTTCAAACTCCATAAACCATGCTCAATTCCGAGCTAAATTGACAGAGTTGTGACCAAAACAAGAGGACTGCCCTGTTTTGGAAAAACGTAATATTTGGACTGGTTTGGGACAAAACCCGGGAGCGATCTTATTAATTGAAATTTTTGATGCTAAACCATTACCAAAGGTATCATGGATGTATCTTAGACCTTTATTTCACAAATGAACCATGGTTGGATAGCTTTCTTGGTTAAACGATTTGAATTGGGAAATGAAAGTCAAAAGGCAGATTGCCTTAGAAATTTTCCGGAACTTTGGATGATTAGTTAACTACCTTCCCGAGGGTATTTTTCCCTGAAATTTGATAGAGAAATACCTTTCACATAGGAGTAAAATACTGCCAATTTTGGTACCAATCCAAGTTCGTTTCGATACCTAATTAAATTTCTAGTGTTGGAGGTTCAAATCTGGAAATTCTTCTCCAGTCTTGAATTTCCCCAACTTTGAGTTACCGTATCTCGGTACTCGAAACTCCGATTCTTGATCCGCTTGCTTTGCTATAAACCTCACTTGCAACTCTAATTGAGTTACAAATTTCAGAGGCCGGTTTGCAACGTGTGAATCGTGCCGAATTTTCAAAGTTGGCCGAAATCCAACTTAATTCTGCCTTGTAAACCGAGTCTGTACCTTCAAGCTCATTTTTGAGCACTTTCCACTTCGATTCATGGAAAAGTGTCTTCTAGGAACTTATAGTACTTTCTAAGAGGTTTCCAACGGTATAAAGTTTTCCAATTCTCGACTTGTGCCGAGTGAGTTACGATTTTTCAAAGATTCATAATAAAACTGAAATTTTCCAATTTCAAGGAAATAGAGTTTTTCAAGAACTCTTTATTCTTTTGATATTATCTAAACGTTTTATCCCCGATTTCCTAGATAAAGACTTAAATACTTTTGAACGTTATCAAACCCCACTCGGACCTCGATTTACGAGTAATTGAGGTTCATTTTCACGAAATTCCCTCGATTAATGCTAGTGAACGAATTATTCCTCGATATTTGGGATGTGAATGATAAATTCACTATTATTTGCTCAGGTACACACGAGGACCTTCAAGAGGATTCCCCGGTGGATGCTTGAACTTCCCTTGACCTTACTCACACCTAATATTTGGTGAGTGTCAGGTGTATGTAAACTTGTTACATGTTTAATTGTTATTAATAATTGGAAATCTTGAAAGTGGAGTCGAGTGTGTACTTTACCACACTCGTTCTCATTAGAAATGAAATTTTAATGATTGAAATGCATTGAATGAATGATTGAAATGCATTGAATGAATGAAATGTATTGGTATGCTAGCTGCATACGTCATTGGAGTGAATCTCCTCGACACACAAGTGCACATGGGGGACGCCCAAATCTCATTGGCCGACCTTGGACTCGAGCCGGCATGGGTTTGGTCGGGAACCTTGGCGAACCATGAGATATATAAGTTTGACCTAATGAGAGGTCTTGCTTGGCATACTCGAATAGTATCGCCACAAACTAATGACAGGCGGGCCCGATACAGGGGTATGTAAGGTGAAAGGGGACAGGTTAAGTGGAATTCTACGGACTAAACCTACCCGATTGACAGAGTGTCAATTCGTGGAGGTTATTGCTCGTGCAAGTGGAACTCAGCTCCTGAGAGCTACTATATCCTTGAATTGTTTCTGTTTACTTTTCCCGCTCGAATTGTTAATTATTGCAATATTATTGCTTGACTTGTAAATTGAGATTGTTATTTGAGCAATGTGCTTGCATGTGTGTTCTTGGCCTCATGAGTGTTTTGCTCACCCTGTAGATTTGTTTTCCTTAACAGGACTGGATCCGGGGACGTATTGGAGAAACCCTCTTGATGTACTTTTGTTTAGGGTTTCCGTCATCATTTTGTCTATGCCTCTTGGTTTTGGGTTGTACTTTTGTATTTGGAATGTAGCATTTGGGCATGAGATGAATTTGGGTTTAAAGTTGTATTTTGAACATCCGATGTACGGGTTGGATAATAGATGACCATAGTTAACTTGAACGCTTCCGCATCACTGTATTTATGTTTTGTACATGTGACTATTAGATTAGTTATAAGCTTGAATGTTTTGCGTGAGTCCTGGCGAGAGTTGGGCAGGCGTCCCGCAAATACCCTTTGGTTCGCCTTAGGGAGAAGTGGGGGCGTCACACAAATGAAAAGTTTACAAAGAACTTCACACCACCAAGACTACAAATCTTCTTTGGAGAGTGTTTTCTCTCTAAAACTACTCTATATCTTTTGTATTTTCAGTGTGCAAAAGTTGTTTGAAGTTTCTGACCAAGCATTATTTATATAGGACCAAGAAAGTACTTCATTAATGCTTCTAACGGATAGAAAGTAGCTGAAGAGTCAACTAGCCGTTGGAGTATCAGACGTCCGGTATATCCAAAGTATGCGTCCGATAGTAGGTAGTGAGTTTGAAAAATCTTCTTCAATTCTGTCGACGTCTGGTGCTTGCATCCGAAAGCAGACAATGAGTTAGAAGGAATATTTCAATTCTATCGGACGTCCGGTATTGTCTTTGTGAGCATCCGACAGCTTTCGTCGAGTTTGAACGATCCTATCGGACGCCCGATGCTTGGTCCGATCAAGATCAGTGAGTCAGGAGGAATGTCTTATTTCCTTCGGACGTCCGGTGGTGGAGTTCTTCATACGTCCGAAGTTGCGCAATGATTATCGGACGTCCGAAGTTGCGCAATGATTATCGGACGTCCGATCCAAGCGTCCGACAGCTTTCAGCAGCCTTTGTCCCTTTCAATTGCACTTGATCTTTGAATCTGATTTGCTTCATAACTGAAAATAATTCTTGAAGAGATATTAGTATTATCCATTGTTTTATAAATATCAAAAGATAGGGATCAAGATCAACATTATGCAAAATAAGCCTAATTAAGCTCAGCAAAAGGATTGGAGTCAATATAAAATTAGTCGTAATATAGAAAACAATCTATTTATCCTCACTAGGCAAAGAAAATTTAATACATAACACATGAAAAATCAAACTATCTACAGAAAAACGTAGGACAAAAATATATGAGGGCAGACCAAAACATAAGAACACTAATTAAAAAGTATGTAAGTAAGAGATATAAAGACAAATGGGATGTACTGGATAGCAAAGAATTTTGAGGTTTTGATATATAATTAGCCCAACTACAAAAGATACACTAAGTGACCAAATGGAACTATTCGATGGAAAAGAAAAACAAAACTAAAATATGGGAGTACAAATGAAATTAAGATAGCCAAATTAGCAGAAAACATTATCAATATGGAGTTATACTAGCAAAAGAAAAGCAATCTCTTGAAACAATGCCTAACTAATAATATATCTAATAATTAGCTAAAGAAGAAATAAGCATGATATGCACACCTTCAGACACTTGATGGATAGCCAAAATAATGGATAGAAAGAGTAGAGGAAAAATCAAGAGTAGCAGAAACACACTAAGAAAGGGTAATTTACCTTGCCAAATGGAAAGTCTCACATGTTTATGCTCAAGTAAGAGATTGGATGTGCATAACTAGTAAAAAGAGAAGGTATCAATGGACATATCTCAGTGAAAAAGAGAAATGAAGAGAGAGAAAGTGTAAGCAGCAGAAACATTTCCTTTATACTATATAAATGCTATTGGTATACTAATTAAAGATACTTACAGCTAAATCAAAAATCAATATATGCAACTAAAATGGATCAACACTTGGGAAGAAGCTAGCATAATAAATATTTGACACAATTTCATAATAAGGCAACCATGCAAGAAAATTACTAAAAAAACCCCCAAAAGTCCTCCAAATTACGATATAACTAGCCCATTCGCTATTCATTTTAGCATTGATGCTTTTATAGTTAAGATGTTGCTCTTCAATTGCCATTTGATATATTTTAATAAAGTTCATGCTTTCAACCATGAAAGATAAGTATAATAGAGAGTTAACAAAATAGTATATTGAGTAAAAAACTATAGGTTCACTACCAAAGATAAGTCGAGACAAGAAAATTTTGAGTAATATCATGATTTGCATTTGTATGCACCATACTATTGAACCTAAGGTACAGGGGAAGTGTACTATTTTAGATGCGATGGTAATTTTGAGATATAAGTTATGTAAGATTACTAGAGATCACAACCTTCAAAAAAAATAATGGGTCCAAAGACATAGAATAACTTTAATTGAATTAACTCATAAATTTTCTATCACTTGATGTGATATTAGCATTTTTTTCAACATGTTGTTTAAGTATTAATTTTCAAATATTTATGATTATTAATAATTTTTAACTAAATTTTTTAATAAAAAAATGAATTTCATCTAACTCGTTTATAATCCTAATCATATGTTTTTGATCAACCACAAGTTTTTCAATGACAAGGTTATCTTATTAACTGCTAGAGTCGAAGGGATTTGATGTCATTTTCTAAATCTCATCGAATGTAATTTGCAATATCTTAAAACCCAGTATAGGTTGCTCAATTGACCCATTGACCGGGTTGTTTTCAAGTTGGGTTAAACCCTAAATTGAAAGGGTTTAAAAAATCAGTCTAAATTGTAAAAACCAGTTAGTTCATTCGTTTGAATCAACAAATCGTCTAATTGGACTACTCCTCATTAAACTATTTGGGCCTTTTTTGTTCGAAAGTTGTGGTCCCAATTCCCAATATCATCTAACAAGATATGATATAGCACGATACTAATTTTGACTTTTTTATTTAATCCTCATACTTTCATCTAATGTCAAAACCACTCGATATTTGTGTAATACTAGAATTAGCTTTGTGTTATTTCATTTTAAAAAAATTACATTTTATCTTTAAATTGTTTACTAATTTTAAAATTTGTTATTAAATTTCATATTTTTATCCAATAAATAATGATTAAAATTAAAAAATAAAGACTAAGTTTACATGACTTTAAAGGTCATGTTTTATTTTTATAAAAATAAAAGTTCATGCTTTATTTTTATAGGATTAAAAGTTCATATATTATTAAATTCTTTTTCACTTTTTTCTATTTGTTTCTTTATTGGTTATGTTTGGTACAATGTAATTTTCTTCTTTGCTTTTAAATGTATTGTGATCGTAAAAATAGATTTATTTATTACATTATATTGTTATTTCTACTTTTATGCTATTCCATCAATGATAAACAAGGTATTTTAATGTCACGCATGAATCAACTAAGTATGAATTTATGGGAGTCATTTAAATGCTTTATGTAATTGTGAGGACCCGAAAAATTTCTTATTTTTATCGAATATTAATGGTTTAATTAAGTATGTATCCACCTGTTTTCCCCAAATAATTTATTACGACCATTTTAAATCCATTCGTATGGAATAATGTCTTCATTATGCTTTTAAAACGCCCGTTAACAACTTCAATTTTTGGAGGATTGTTTAGGTGAGAAATAATAAACACGAGTGTTTCAAGGTGATATTATATTCGAGAGTATGATTATCCTGGGGAAATTAAGAACAGACAATAGCAGATTAAGAAAAGTTAATTGAGAATTAAAGGTGAATAAGTTCTAAGTGAGCATATACTACTCACGCGTGGATAGTTTTTCAAAAGACACATGGATACAAATTTATTGGAGATTTGAGGAGTTAATACTCGACTCATGTGAGGACTCGTAAAACTCCTATTAAAACCCTATTTTGAGCTTATTTAATTATTTACTTGTTCATTTATTCTGAGTATTATTTTCTAGATCTATTGAACCTAATTACGTGAAAATATAGATTCATTATATTTTTAAAGTGACTTGTTTCAAAAATTAATTTTCGGGAGCGCGTTTAGTGAGAACAGTGAATAGTGCTTGGCAATTTTACCCGATTGAGAGTACAATAAGCTCGGAAAATTGGAGACATGTACAATGGTCTTAAAATAGGTAATTTTAGGTTTAAGTACTCAAGTGATAGTTAGTAGTACGATCGTTATAAGAATTTCTTGAATGTTTCATTTTATCGCGCCTAAATTGGAAATACGCGTTTTCACGCGTGCACTTAATTGAGGAACTTTAGACCATTATTTTTGGACAATTAAGAGTGAATAATATTTATATGAATATAAGTGCATTAGAGGTTTAGTGCACTAGTGAAACAAATGCGAGAGAAAATCGAGCCCAAACGCGCCCTACGCGCACTATTGAGAGTTGACTTTGGGGAGATTTTTGCACCACACATTGTATCTTCTTTAGGAAGCTAAAATTGGACCAAACACTCTCTCTCCTAGTCTCTCTCTTGGCCGAACCATCAGCTGGAAATACAACACAAAGTTGCCATTTTTTTTCATCTTCAATTCTTGCACCAAACCTTCATGGATTCACACCAAAATTGAAGACCACCTAGCTTGTCACTTGGAGAGTTCATCTAGCTAACAAAAGAAGGAGTTTTCCACGGTTTTCTTGGGGCTTCTAAGGACCAAAAATTCTGCCTTGGTCTTAAACTAAAGTAGGTAACGATCCAACACTCTAATCTTGGTTTATAGAGGTTGTTTAACACCTTTAAGCTCTTGTATTCATATGGGTTGTTGTTGTTCTTGGAAAATTTGGAAGGTGGGCTCTATGAACTCCCACCCATGTCTTGATGGCTGATGTGATGATTGATGATGAATTTAATGTTGGTTTAGTGCTCAAAATGGTAGATTAAGGGTGTATTATTAGTATAAACTTCAAGAAGAGCAAGGGGTGAAAAGTTCCAATTCTGTCCCTGCTTTGAACGTATCTATTTCTGCGGAATTTGAGGTTGTAATGACTCATATATGATGTTTATATGTTGTATAGTTGGTGTATAAAATTTCATTAAAAAATATTGAGGTTTGGTTGGTCAAATAAATCGATTTCACAAAGCTAGTAAATCTGGAACTGTTTCCGTAATGCTCTGACCAGTTTTCGTGTTTCGGCCATAACTTTGTACTCCGACGTCGAAATCGAGTACTATCAGTTGCATTTGAAACTAGAAATTCCCACATTTCCGACGATATAAAATGTACGTTCTGGTTCCATGTGTGTAAGCTGAACCAACCATTTAAAATTGGCTGTTCTGTTTCTCTGTTTTCCTGGAGCGAAATGCTGAGGCTGCAACTTGTGGCTCGAATTCGAGCTAGTTGTGTACCGAAATTCAAAATGATTTCTTCTGTGAAATTATAACTCTATGAATTTATTTTCCAACGCCATAAACCATGTCCAATTCCGAGTTAAGTTGAATGATTTATGATCAAAATACGGAACCTACCCTGCTCTTGAAAACCCTCACTTTTGGACAGATTTGATGCAAGGCTTGGAGTAGACTTGCTAACTGAATATTTTGATGCTAAACACTTATGAAATATGTCATGAATGTTCCTTAGGCTTTGCCTACACTAATGAGCCATATTTGAGGAATTTTTCCTTGACCAAATGTTTTGAATGGAAAACAAAAGGCTCAAGAAAGTTTTGTCTTAGGATTTTCGAAAATTTGGTTGCTTGATTGACTACCTTCCCGAAGGTATCTTTCCATGAAATTTGATAGAGAGATACTCCTTATATAGGACTATTATACTACCAAATTTTGTACCAATTCAAGTTCATTTTGATACCTAACTAAAGTCCCAAAGTTGGAAGCTCAAATCTGGAAATTTGTTCACCAGTTTTGAATTTTTCCCAAACTTCAAGCTACCGTATCTCGGTGCTCGAAACTCCGATTCTTGATCCGCTTTTTCTGTTATAAATCTTACTTGCAACTCTAATTTAGTTACAAATTTCAAAGGCTAGCTCGTAACGTGTGAATTTTGACGAATTTCCAAAGTTAGCGAAAAACCAACCTCAACACAACCTTAAGTACTCTGAAACAACAACTTTAAGATCATTTTTAAATACCTTCCATTTAGAATCATGGAAAAGTGTTTTCTAAGAACTTTTAGTACTTTTAAAGAGGTTTCCAACGGTACCAAGTTTTCTAATTTTTGACATATAGAATGTGAGATACGATTTTTCAAAATATCGTATCAAAACTGAAAATTTTTCGAATTCCAAAGGAAGGGAGTTTTCAAACACTCCTTATTCTTTCGATATTACTTGGACGTTTTATACTTGATTTTCCAAAATGAAAACTCGATCGCTCTTGTACTTTAAGAAACTCTAGTTGAACCTCGATTTACGAGTAATTGAGGTTCGATTTCATGAAATTTTCTTAGATTGTACTAGTGTACAATCTTCCTTGATAATTGGGATATATGAGTGATGCTTCACTATTATTTGCTCAGGTGCACTCGAGGACCTTCAAGAGGATCCTACAGTGAACACTTAAACTTCCAGAAAATATTTCTTCTTGATTTGCTCGGTGAGTGTCAAGTGTATGACTACTTGAACTCTTGAACTCTATGGACTTGATTCATGCTTTGCTTACTTGATTAAATGCTTAGCCTACTTGGTTTTGAAAAATGGAGTCGAGTGTGTACTTTATCGCACTCGTTCTCATTTGAAACAAATGACTCATGCTTAACATGGTTTGCCTGGTTTACATGACCTAAAATACATGCTTAAACCTGTCGAATGCTTTATTAGATGACATGGTATGCTATGGCTGCATACGTCATTGGAGTGAATCTCCTCGACACTTACATGATACATCGGGGACGCCCAAACTCATAGGCCGACCTTGGAACTCGAGCCGGCATGGGCTTGGTCGGGAACCTTGGTGAGCCATGAGAATCACATGATAAGTTTGATCTATTTGAGAGATCTTGCTTGGCATACTCGTGGAGTATAGCCTTATAAATGTCGTGCGGGCCCGAAGCGGTGTAGGGTGGACGGATGAGAAGTAAGTGGTGATCTACGGTTTGGAAATATCAACCCGGTTGACGGAGAGTCATCGCGGGAAGATATACGAATGAACTGGCAAAGCAAGTGGAACTTAGCTCCTGAGAGCTACTATATCCTTGAATTGTTTCTGCTTACTTTCACTGGCTTTATTAATTACTTGTAATTATCTCTTGAACTGTTATGTGGACTACGTGTTTGCATGTGTGTTTTTGGCCTCATGAGCGTTTTGCTCACCCTGTAGATTTGTTTTCCTTAACAAGATTGGACTTTCCAAATCACCCTGTATATTTTGGTGCCTCAATTTTGGTTACTTTTGAGTCACCTTATTGCATGTATTCATTAAACTACTTTTGAAAAAAAAAAGAGCGGGAAGGAAAAATATGGACGGGAGACGTAGTCAGGGACGTGGTCGAGGTCGTGGAACTAAACGGACCCCAGAACCTAGAGCAGAAAGGGAAACGTCCGCTGAACAAGAACAAGGACCGAGAGATGCAACCGGAGACCAAATGGCGACGGCAATTCAACAGATGGCAACCATTTTGACAAGGTTGGTGGACCAACAAGGCCAAATGCCTGTAAATCAAACCCAGAACCCCGAAATAGGAGAAGATCGGGCTCTAGAGAGGTTTCAGAAGTTTAACCCTCCGAAATTCCTTGGAGGGCCTGATCCGGATATCGCTGAGCAATGGGTAGAGGCCATGGTGAATATATTCACAGCCTTAAACTACACCGAACAAAGGCAAGTGAACTTCACAGTGTTTCAATTTGAGGGACCGGCCCGAGCATGGTGGAATGTAATTCGAGCAAAATGGGAAAGAGAGCAGACTATTTGGACATGGGCAAACTTTATAAGAGAATTTAACGAAAAGTACCTTCCACCTTTCGTCCAAGAAAGGAGGGAGGAGGAGTTTATTGGGCTACGCCAGGGAACATTAAGTGTGGCCGAATATGAGACAAAATTTACTAGGTTATCCAAGTTTGCTTCTGAACTGGTAGCCACTGAACGGCGAAGAGTGAGACGATTCATACAGGAACTGAATTTGGACATTCAAGAGGCGTTGGCAGCAGCGCAAGTGAATACTTTTACGGAGGCCCTTGAGAAGGCTCAACGAATCGAGAGTGCCAAGGCACAAGTAAAAGCCTCCCAAACTCGAAAAAGGGGTGCATCAGGCAGTGGATTGGAAGAGTTTAGTGAAACGATGACGCCTTCTAAAGTGCAAAAGGTGAGCCAGTTATCCTAACCGCCATGGACAATAGGAGCGGTAGATGAGAGGTCTACCAAAGGAAGTCAAATCGGACCTAAGGAGATTTCTCAAGATAGTCAAAAGATGACTTCTCATTTGATTTGCGGTTATTGTGGAAAGGCCAACCACACTGAGGACGCTTGTTGGCGGAAAGGGCGGAAATGTTTGATTTGTGGAAGTAGTGAGCATCAAGTGAGCAATTGTCCGAGAAGACATCCACGTGAGAATAGTACTCAGTCACTGGATGGAACTAAATCGAAACCGGGAAAAGAAAGGGGAAACCGAACAAGTGTACCGGCCAAAGCATATGCGTTAGATAACCGACCAGTTCCGGACTCGCCGGGTGCTAATGAAGGTGAGAAAAAATTTCGAGGACGAAATTTCCTAAGGGGGGGAGATTGTGAGAACCCGTAATCCCCTAATATTTTTCCTAGGATTTTTCCCCTTAATTGCATGTTTTCTGCATTTTCTGGCTTAGAAAAATTTTCTTGGTGGATTTTATGGGTCATTATAGTTTTTAGATGATTTTTCTAGCATTGGGTAGTTTTTGAAAACTTAAGGATATATAATGGACGTGGGACCCACTAGTGCGAAAAGTTCGGAAAAATTCGGCCAATTAGGTTAAGTTTCGGATACTGGTTGAAATTTATCGGGTGTTAAAAGATAAGTAGAGAATGAGATGTGATTGATGTGAGAGGAAACAAAAGGATAGAAATGCATTTAATGGAGGTGACAAGTGTCACCATTGTATTGGAAATAGCTTATGACTTACTATTCATTTTCTTGACTTTTGACCAATTGCTTAAATATCTCAAAAATCACACAAAATTCATTCTTGTCTTCAACCTCTTGGCCGATTCTCTCTCTAGCAAAGAAGGAAGAAAAACCTCTTCAAAGTTTGGCAATTCTCTAGCTCAAATCATCCAAAACACTTGCTTGAACTAGTTTCTACTCCATAAAATCCTTCCATTAGGTGCTAGTGAGTTGTTTGGTGAAGTTTTTTGGAGAAGCTAAGGTGTTCTACAACTTCCTCTCTCTTGTTTACTTGGTAAGTGGTGCTTACACTTCCTCTTACACCTAATGATGTTTAATTTATACCTAATGGTGGCTATAGTGTTGGAAATTGTGGTTTATTTCTTGGTTTGGAATGAATTGGTGAAGTTTTATTTTTTTTTGAGGAATTTTCTGGTTTAATGTGATCATGGTCTTGTGGATGTTTATGATGGTTGGTAATAAGGGGTTATGCCTCTAGTGGATGTATATGATAGGAAATTGCAATCAATTTTGGGTTTGGATTGAAATGTGAAAAGTTAGGGTTTCATAACCCCCTTTTCTGTCCGGTTTTGGATCATATGGTTAGAGGCCGAATTGACCTGTACTTAAAACATGAAAGTTGTAGGTATTGATGTGTTTGAGATGCCTGTAAAATTTCAGGTCATTTGGAGTAGTGTAGAGTGAGTTATGTCGTTTTTACTGTTGCTGTTCTGGGTGATCAGAATGTGCGAACTGCGCTTGTAATCGTCTGTTTTGACTGGAATTGCTT
Organism: Coffea eugenioides; assembly: GCF_003713205.1. Classification (NCBI taxonomy): domain Eukaryota; kingdom Viridiplantae; phylum Streptophyta; class Magnoliopsida; order Gentianales; family Rubiaceae; genus Coffea; species Coffea eugenioides. Next base: position 31,061,404 of record NC_040037.1, read on the forward strand.
TTGATTTGGATGTTGGTGTCTTCTGATGAAATGTATCTTGATGTCTTAGCTATCAGATTCCTTTGGAATCAATGCATTTGGACCTGTGTAGACTGAGTTGGGCGAATTACAGCATTGTGTGATTTGTAAACCTGCAATTACGGTTCTGGTTTGGTATTCTGCCTTTTTGACCTAGTTGTGCTAGGATTTGGACTGAGTGGTCTTCTACATTGTTGTAGCCCTGTCTTTTAGCTTCGAGATGGTGAGTCTTACACCCTCATCCGATAAGCGTAGCGCATTTTGTGCCATTACCGCATAAGGAGGCCAAAACTGTTTTTGTTATTAGGGCTAATATAGTTACATTTCCTGATTTTCTGGTTTGCTATAGTTACATTTTCTGGTTTGTTGTTATGCCGTCAATTTATTTTCTTGGAAATTGAATGAGTTAAAGTGGTTTTGGAAATGTATTTTGTATCAAATTGGGTGTATTTCCTTGAGAATTTTATTGGATCTTTCAAATAAGGATTCGAGGGCTAAGTTCTAGTTAAATGTGTATATTTCCGCAAGACAACTAATGTGACCATTTTACCATTCGAAAACGATATTTCTTAGTCTATCAAGTTGGATTATCAATTGTTCTAGTTAGGTATTTTCCGTCGGAAACTTAATAACCTTTTTGAAGTTAGTTTTGTACTTAATTTATCAACCCTAGTTATTTCGTCCACCGGCCCTAATGGACTCTTTTCACTTTAAAGTCACCTTTATCCGTTTTACTCGCTTTACTCGTAATTAGCCGAGTTCCTTTATGTCACTTACTTGTTTTGCTATATGACTTGTAATATTCTTTCTCGTTAACTCTTAGGTTTTCTCGATGACCGAGGGTAATATCTGGAAGAATATTTTGCACGTTATTTTGCGTAATTAGGTGAGTGTTCCTTGTTTGTTATGTTTCATGATTATATGGCTTGTATGAATGATTGATAAATGTTAAATGCTTTCAATGATTGCTAAAACGAGTTTTTGAGGCAAGTGTGTACTTTATCGCACTCGGCCTAAATGATTGTGAAAGTTTCAATGATTGAACGATTGAAATGTTATTTGTGCATGAATGTAAGCCTTTGGGCTGAACTGGCCATTGCCCCTTGTTACCGGTCGTCTCGAGCCAGAAGCGGACTTGGTCGGGCGATTAGGGACTTGGGTGAACGTTTCGGTATACTCGAGTATTACCTTGTAGGTTGGTGGAGTCTGGCCAAAAGCCAGGGACGGGGTGAAGGAATGAATGAATGAACGAGGGGTTTTATTTATACAAAATGCATTTTCAAATGATTGAAGGTATAAGGGAATGAAAGGAGAATGAATGAACGAATGAATGAACGAATGGCTCCTTGTGAGCACGTATCCTTTTAATGAATGTGTTTATCGCTTTCACTTATACCTGTATCTGGAATTCTTGGTTATCTGTAACGAATGCATGGAACTGCTTGTTGCCTATGTGTGCGGAACCTCACTGAGCTTTCCAGCTCATTCCTTTAGTTTTTGTTTTCCTTAGCAGGGGAAGACGTGCAAGGACGGAAGCTACTTATAGACTAGCCGATCTAGTACTTTTGACTCTTATGTTATGGTTCTCGCCCCAATGTTTGGTGGGCTGGTAGTATGGAGAATAGAGAACCTTTGTACATAAGTAGTATTGCTTTTGGGATGGTTATGTATATAAGTTTACGTTTAAGCTTGGAATTATTGTTATTTCGATTGCTTGGTGGGTTTTATTGCCCTTTTCTTTTAGTGACTGACTGAGTCCCGGCGAGAGCTGGGCAGGCGGTCCGCCGAACCCTTTGGTTCGCCTTAGGGGGAGGTGGGGCTGTTACA
>NC_040037.1:31067748-31171072 GCF_003713205.1 Coffea eugenioides
ATTTATTTCTTGCAATAGGCACGCCTAAGTTATGGAAGGGCTAAGAAGGGGTCGAGGCCGTGGTCGAGGCCGTGGGCGGGGGACTAGACCGGCCCAACCTCAGGGGAATGACCAGGGATCGGCAACTGGACCGACCTAGGGCCAGGAAAATATAGAGGGTAATCAAGTGGCTACTGCCATTAACAGGATGACGGATATCCTAGAACGTTTAGCTGATAGACAAGGACCTGGACCGTTTAACCAGCCTGGGGGTCAGGAAAGAGGAGAGGATAGAGCCCTAGAGAGATTCTTAAAATTTAACCCGCCTAAGTTCCTTGGCGAGCCTGATCCTGAGGTCGCGGAGAATTGGTTAGAAAGAATGACCAACATATTCACTGCTTTAGATTACACTGAGGATAGGCGAGTGAACTTTGCTGCTTTCCAATTTGAGGGAGTAGCCCGTGCTTGGTGGGATTTGATAAAAGGAAAATGGGAAATGGCTCAAACCCCTTGGACTTGGGAGAATTTCACAAGGGAGTTTAATGAAAAGTTTCTTCCGCCCTTAATCCAAGAGAAAAGGGAGGATGAATTTATTAAGTTGAAACAAGGAACCCTTACTGTAGCAGAGTATGAAGGGAAGTTCACTAAACTTTCCAAATACGCTCCCGAGTTAGTAGCCAATGAGCGGAGGAGGATTAGAAGGTTTGTACAGGGACTTAATGTGGAACTTCAGGAGGGCCTGGCTGCAGCCCAAATCTCTACCTTTACTGAGGCTTTAGAGAAAGTGCAAAGGGTTGAGAATGCAAGATCTCAAGTGAGGGATTTTCACAACAGAAAAAGGAATTTTCCTAGTCGCACTTCTGGGCAGACCAGTAAGAATGTACACCCTTCTAAAATGGGAAGAGGAGAAGGAGGAACGAGAACTGCTGGAGCTTCTAGGGGAGCTCTATCTAGAGGAGGTCGTAGCGGGACGACTCAACTTAGGGGGGCACCTTCTGTTGGATCGACTGTAACCCCTCAAGTTACATGTGGGTATTGTGGTAAACCCAATCATTCTGAGAACGATTGTTGGAGAAAGTTGGGGAAATGTTTATTTTGTGGGAGTACGGAACATCAAGTCGTCAGTTGTCCAAAATCACCAAAGACAGGGGGAAATGCTCAAAGGCCAGAAAAGTCAACTTCTAAGCAGACCAGTGCCGGAGGGAGCCGACCGAAAGTACCGGCCAGGGTTTATGCACTGGATTATCAACAAGTTCCGGAGGCAACTGAGGTGGTAGAAGGTACAATCCCAATCTTTCATCGTTTAGCTAGGGTTTTAATTGATCCAGGTGCAACTCATTCCTTTGTAAACCCTAACTTCATGAATGGGATAGACTTGAAGCCAATTAAGTTACCATATGACTTGGAGGTTAAAACACCTACTGGAGACAAAAGCTTAATTGCTAATCTGGAGTACAGGAATAGTGAAATCTATGTAGGGGAACGGAAATTATGGGCCGATTTGATCGGTTTGACGATTAAGGGATATGATGTAATCTTGGGAATGGATTGGTTAGCCCGTTATAATGCTCAGTTAAACTGTAGGACGAAAATTGTAGAGTTGCATATTCTAGGAGAAGCAACCCTGAGACTGGATGTAAGGGGTAGATTAGCTTCGTCTGCACTTATTTCAGGAATTCGGGCTAGAAAATTATTAAGTAAAGGAGCTCAAGGGTATTTGGCTTTTCTTATTAACACTCCTAGTGATAAGGTGAATTTGGAAGACACACCAGTAGTAAAGGATTTTCCAGATGTTTTTCCGGAAGAATTGGAGTCTCTACCCCCGGAACGGGAAATAGCTTTTAAAATTGATATAGCTCCGGGAACAGCACCTATCTCAAGGACACCATATAGGATGGCTCCCGCTGAATTGAAGGAATTGAAGTTACAATTACAGGATTTGTTGGAACGGGGTTTTATACGAGAGAGTGATTCCCCGTGGGGAGCCCCAGTTTTGTTTGTAAAGAAGAAAGATGGGAGTTTGAGGTTATGTATAGATTATCGAGGTTTAAATGATATTATGATTAAGAATAAATACCCACTGCCCCACATTGATGAGTTGTTTGACCAATTGCAAGGAGCTGTAGTATTTCTCAAAATTGGATTTGAGACAGGGTTATTACCAGTTAAGGATTTTGGAGAAGGACATACCCAAGACTGCTTTTAACTCGAGATATGGGCATTTTGAGTTTGCCGTAATGCCATTTGGGTTAACAAATGCTCCTGCTGCTTTTATGGATTTAATGCATAGGGTTTGTAAGCCCTATTTGGATCAATTTGTAGTGGTGTTCATTGATGATATTTTGGTATATTCTAAGAATGTGGAGGATCATGAAAAGCATTTGAGAATTGTTTTGCAAACTTTAAGGAAACATCAACTATACGCTAAATTTAGTTAGTGTGAGTTCTGGTTACAAGTTGTGACTTTCTTAGGACACATAATTTCTGAGAATGGGATTAAAGTGGATCCAGCTAAAGTTGAAGCTGTTTCGAAATGAAAACGACCGGAAAACCCTACCGAGGTTCGGAGTTTTATTGGATTAGCAGGGTATTACCGGAGATTCATTCAAGATTTTTCAAAAATTGCTGGACCCATGACTGAATTGACCAAGAAAAATGGAAAGTTTATATGGAATTCTAAGTGTGAGGAAAGTTTTCAGGAATTGAAAGGACGGCTGACAAGGGTACCTGTGTTAGCCTTGCCGAATGGAAAGGATAGTTTTGTGGTTTACACAGATGCTTCTAAGGAAGGATTGGGGTGTGTTCTAATGCAAAATGACGGAGTGATAGCATATGCCTCTAGGAAATTGAAACCGCATGAAGGAAATTACCCGACTCATGATTTGGAGTTAGCAGCTGTGGTCTTTGCTTTAAAGAAATGGAGGCATTACCTGTATGGAGTGACATTTGAGGTTTTTACAGACCACAAAAGTCTTAAGTACTTATTTTCTCAAAAGGAACTGAATTTGAGGCAGCGTAGATGGATGGAATTTCTGGAAGACTATGACTGTACGATTAAATACCATCCAGGAAAAGCTAATGTAGTGGCTGATGCTTTGAGTCGTCAAGTACAGATGGCTGGATTGATGATTAAGGAATTTGAATTGTTGAAAGAAATTAGTCAGTGGAATCCTCGATTGGAACCGAGGAAAGTAATTCTGGGGAACATTGTATTGAATTCTCCTTTGATGGAACGTATCAAGGAATCCCAAGGAAAGGACACTGAAGTACAGAAATGGTCGGAAAAGGTTAAAAAGGGGGACAAATCGAATTTTAACTTGGGACCAAACGGTGTATTGAGATTTCGGAATCGGGTAGTTGTGCCAAAAGATGAAGGACTTAGAAAGGAAATTTTAGAAGAGGCACACCGATCAAAGTTTACAGTACATCCAGGAGGGAATAAAATGTACCAGGACTTGAAGAGTCTTTATTGGTGGAAAAATATGAAGAAGGAGATTGCCCAATTTGTCCAAACGTGCTTAATTTGTCAACAGGTTAAAGCCGAACATCAGAAACCATCAGGGCTTTTGCAACCTCTAGAAATACCTGAGTGGAAATGGGAGAATATCACTATGGATTTTGTATCGGGGTTACCAAGAACACAGAAAGGCCATGATGCGATTTGGGTAATCGTAGATAGATTGACCAAATCAGCTCATTTTCTGCCAATTAATATGAAATATCCATTGGAGAAGTTGGCCAGGTTGTATTTGGATGAGATCATTTGGTTGCATGGAATACCTGTCAGTATCGTATCGGATAGAGATCCAAGATTTGTTTCGAGGTTCTGGCAAAAGATGCAAGAAGTATTAGGGACTAAATTGAACTTTAGTACCACTTACCATCCCCAGACGGATGGACAGTCGGAGAGGACAATTCAAACTCTTGAGGACATGTTACGGACTTGTGTTCTGGACTTTGGAGAGAGTTGGAGTAAGTTTTTGACTTTAGTGGAATTTGCCTACAATAATAGTTTCCACTCTTCTATTCAGATGGCCCCGTATGAGGCACTTTATGGTCGGAGATGTAGGTCTCCAATTTGTTGGGATGAAGTAGGTGAACGAAAAATTTTAGACCCGACTACCGTGTCTTGGATTGAGGAAGCTAATGAAAAGGTAAAGTTAGTACGGCAAAGGATTCAAACTGCTCAAAGTAGACAAAAGAGTTATGCCGATAATCGAAGAAAGGATTTGGAGTTCACTGTTGGAGATATGGTATTTCTCAAGATTACGCCTTTAAAAGCAAGTTTGATGTCCGGAAAAGGGAAGAAACTACAACCAAGGTTTGTAGGGCCTTATAAGATTATTCAACGAGTTGGGAATGTAGCCTATAAGCTGGAATTACCACCGAGCTTATCTCGAATTCATAATGTGTTCCATGTGTCCATACTTAAGAAATATCATCCAAACCCCTCTCATGTTTTACAACCGGAGAATATTGAGATCGATGAAACCCTGACCTATGAGGAGAGACCGGTAAAACTTCTGGATCGAAAGGTGAAGGAATTGAGGAACAAGCAGATACCACTAGTGAAAGTTCTATGGAAGAACCACGGAGTAGAGGAAGCAACATGGGAAGTTGAAGAGACAATCAGAGAGAAGTATCCAGACTTGTTCATCAACCAAGGTAAATTTCGAGGACGAAATTTTCTTAAGGGGGAGAGGATGTGAGGACTCGTAAAAACTATTATTTTTAAGCCTAATTTATGGCTTAATAAATTATCTAATTGGATTTTTACCACGAGGAATATTTTCTAGTCTCTTTAGACCTAAATACATGACAATATAATTTCGTTATATTTTTAAAGTGTCTCGTTTCAAAAATTATTTTTTTCTTAGGAACTTGTTTAGGGAAAAGGTGAAAATACGTTTGGAGAATTTTTGCCAATTAGGAGTACAATTAGCCCGGAAATTTTGGGACATGTACAACGGCTTAAAAATAGGTAATTTTAGATTTAAGTACTTAAGTGATAGTTAATAAAATTATCGTTATAAGAATTTCTTGGAGGTTTTGCGTAATAGCGTTAAAATTGTCGGTACGCGTTTTCATACGCGCGGCTTTATTTGAGGGACTTTAGACCCTTATTTCGAGACAATTAAGAGTGAATAATATTTATATGAACATAAGTACATTAGAGGTTTAGTGCACTAGTGAACCAAACGCGAGAGAAATCGAGCCCTAAACGCACCAAACGAGCCCTAATGAGGGTTGACTTTGGAGTGAATTTACACCACTCATTTTAATCTTCTCTTGGAAGCTAACCTTGATCAAATTTCACTCTTTCTTCTCTCACCAACAGCCGGCCAGCCTTCCCTCTCTCTCACTCCCTTGCTTCACAAATTTCTTGATCAAATTAACCACAAAACTTCAATCAATCTTCACCAAACTTGAAGACCATCTAGCAAACTACTTGGAGGTTGGATCTAGCTAACTAAAGGGCTGCATTTCACGGTTTCTTGGAGCCTCTTGAGGACCGAAAATTTCTGGTTTAAAGCACTAAGGAGGTATAACCTCATCCTACACCTTAAACTTGGATTATGATGGTAGAAATACATCTTTAAGCTATTGCATGTGTATGGATGGCTTGATATTGTTGGAAAATTTGAAAAGTGGGCTCTATGAATTCCCACACTTGGGTTGTTGCTGATTAGAGGATTAATGTTGGATTTAATGGTAGTTTAGTGGTTAAAATGATGGATTTATGGAGTATTATTGTTGGAAACTCAAAGTTGAGGTCATGACAAGAAATTTCCGAAACTGCCCCTGTTTTGTTCGGCCATGATAAGGCCAATTTTTGGTGATTTATTGGCGTGAACCTGATGTTTATATGTTATGTTATATGTGTAAAAATTTTCATTGGAAAACATTAACGTTTAGATGGGCAAATGAATTTATTCGTGAACTAGGCAAGCTGGAAAATTATTTTCGGATAACCCTGTCCAGCGGTAGCATTTTGACCATAACTTTGTCCTTCGATATCGAAATTGAGTGCTGTCAGTGGCATTCGAAACTAGACATCCATACCTTTCCAACGGTATAAAATGCGTATTCTGATTCCATGTGTAGGAGCCGAACCATTCGTTTTAAGATAGCTGTCCTGTCTCTCGGATCTGCTGGAATGGTTTGTAGATGCAGCAACTTGAGGCTCAATTTCGAGCTGGTTGCTTGCCAAATTTCAGAACGTTTCCTTCTGTGAACTTTTAGTCCTATGAATGTATTTTCAAACTCCATAAACCATGCTCAATTCCGAGCTAAATTGACAGAGTTGTGACCAAAACAAGAGGACTGCCCTGTTTTGGAAAAACGTAATATTTGGACTGGTTTGGGACAAAACCCGGGAGCGATCTTATTAATTGAAATTTTTGATGCTAAACCATTACCAAAGGTATCATGGATGTATCTTAGACCTTTATTTCACAAATGAACCATGGTTGGATAGCTTTCTTGGTTAAACGATTTGAATTGGGAAATGAAAGTCAAAAGGCAGATTGCCTTAGAAATTTTCCGGAACTTTGGATGATTAGTTAACTACCTTCCCGAGGGTATTTTTCCCTGAAATTTGATAGAGAAATACCTTTCACATAGGAGTAAAATAATACCAATTTTGGTACCAATCCAAGTTCGTTTCGATACCTAATTAAATTTCTAGTGTTGGAGGTTCAAATCTGGAAATTCTTCTCCAGTCTTGAATTTCCCCAACTTTGAGTTACCGTATCTCGGTACTCGAAACTCCGATTCTTGATCCGCTTGCTTTGTTATAAACCTCACTTACAACTCTAATTGAGTTACAAATTTCAGAGGCCGGTTTGCAACGTGTGAATCGTGCCGAATTTTCAAAGTTGGCCGAAATCCAACTTAATTCTGCCTTGTAAACCGAGTCTGTACCTTCAAGCTCATTTTTGAGCACTTTCCACTTCGATTCATGGAAAAGTGTCTTCTAGGAACTTATAGTACTTTCTAAGAGGTTTCCAACGGTATAAAGTTTTCCAATTCTCGACTTGTGCCGAGTGAGTTACGATTTTTCAAAGATTCATAATAAAACTGAAATTTTCCAATTTCAAGGAAATAGAGTTTTTCAAGAACTCTTTATTCTTTTGATATTATCTAAACGTTTTATCCCCGATTTCCTAGATAAAGACTTAAATACTTTTGAACGTTATCAAACCCCACTCGGACCTCGATTTACGAGTAATTGAGGTTCATTTTCACGAAATTCCCTCGATTAATGCTAGTGAACGAATTATTCCTCGATATTTGGGATGTGAATGATAAATTCACTATTATTTGCTCAGGTACACACGAGGACCTTCAAGAGGATTCCCCGGTGGATGCTTGAACTTCCCTTGACCTTACTCACACCTAATATTTGGTGAGTGTCAGGTGTATGTAAACTTGTTACATGTTTAATTGTTATTAATAATTGGAAATCTTGAAAGTGGAGTCGAGTGTGTACTTTACCACACTCGTTCTCATTAGAAATGAAATTTTAATGATTGAAATGCATTGAATGAATGATTGAAATGCATTGAATGAATGAAATGTATTGGTATGCTAGCTGCATACGTCATTGGAGTGAATCTCCTCGACACACAAGTGCACATGGGGGACGCCCAAATCTCATTGGCCGACCTTGGACTCGAGCCGGCATGGGTTTGGTCGGGAACCTTGGCGAACCATGAGATATATAAGTTTGACCTAATGAGAGGTCTTGCTTGGCATACTCGAATAGTATCGCCACAAACTAATGACAGGCGGGCCCGATACAGGGGTATGTAAGGTGAAAGGGGACAGGTTAAGTGGAATTCTACGGACTAAACCTACCCGATTGACAGAGTGTCAATTCGTGGAGGTTATTGCTCGTGCAAGTGGAACTCAGCTCCTGAGAGCTACTATATCCTTGAATTGTTTCTGTTTACTTTTCCCGCTCGAATTGTTAATTATTGCAATATTATTGCTTGACTTGTAAATTGAGATTGTTATTTGAGCAATGTGCTTGCATGTGTGTTCTTGGCCTCATGAGTGTTTTGCTCACCCTGTAGATTTGTTTTCCTTAACAGGACTGGATCCGGGGACGTATTGGAGAAACCCTCTTGATGTACTTTTGTTTAGGGTTTCCGTCATCATTTTGTCTATGCCTCTTGGTTTTGGGTTGTACTTTTGTATTTGGAATGTAGCATTTGGGCATGAGATGAATTTGGGTTTAAAGTTGTATTTTGAACATCCGATGTACGGGTTGGATAATAGATGACCATAGTTAACTTGAACGCTTCCGCATCACTGTATTTATGTTTTGTACATGTGACTATTAGATTAGTTATAAGCTTGAATGTTTTGCGTGAGTCCTGGCGAGAGTTGGGCAGGCGTCCCGCAAATACCCTTTGGTTCGCCTTAGGGAGAAGTGGGGGCGTCACACAAATGAAAAGTTTACAAAGAACTTCACACCACCAAGACTACAAATCTTCTTTGGAGAGTGTTTTCTCTCTAAAACTACTCTATATCTTTTGTATTTTCAGTGTGCAAAAGTTGTTTGAAGTTTCTGACCAAGCATTATTTATATAGGACCAAGAAAGTACTTCATTAATGCTTCTAACGGATAGAAAGTAGCTGAAGAGTCAACTAGCCGTTGGAGTATCAGACGTCCGGTATATCCAAAGTATGCGTCCGATAGTAGGTAGTGAGTTTGAAAAATCTTCTTCAATTCTGTCGACGTCTGGTGCTTGCATCCGAAAGCAGACAATGAGTTAGAAGGAATATTTCAATTCTATCGGACGTCCGGTATTGTCTTTGTGAGCATCCGACAGCTTTCGTCGAGTTTGAACGATCCTATCGGACGCCCGATGCTTGGTCCGATCAAGATCAGTGAGTCAGGAGGAATGTCTTATTTCCTTCGGACGTCCGGTGGTGGAGTTCTTCATACGTCCGAAGTTGCGCAATGATTATCGGACGTCCGAAGTTGCGCAATGATTATCGGACGTCCGATCCAAGCGTCCGACAGCTTTCAGCAGCCTTTGTCCCTTTCAATTGCACTTGATCTTTGAATCTGATTTGCTTCATAACTGAAAATAATTCTTGAAGAGATATTAGTATTATCCATTGTTTTATAAATATCAAAAGATAGGGATCAAGATCAACATTATGCAAAATAAGCCTAATTAAGCTCAGCAAAAGGATTGGAGTCAATATAAAATTAGTCGTAATATAGAAAACAATCTATTTATCCTCACTAGGCAAAGAAAATTTAATACATAACACATGAAAAATCAAACTATCTACAGAAAAACGTAGGACAAAAATATATGAGGGCAGACCAAAACATAAGAACACTAATTAAAAAGTATGTAAGTAAGAGATATAAAGACAAATGGGATGTACTGGATAGCAAAGAATTTTGAGGTTTTGATATATAATTAGCCCAACTACAAAAGATACACTAAGTGACCAAATGGAACTATTCGATGGAAAAGAAAAACAAAACTAAAATATGGGAGTACAAATGAAATTAAGATAGCCAAATTAGCAGAAAACATTATCAATATGGAGTTATACTAGCAAAAGAAAAGCAATCTCTTGAAACAATGCCTAACTAATAATATATCTAATAATTAGCTAAAGAAGAAATAAGCATGATATGCACACCTTCAGACACTTGATGGATAGCCAAAATAATGGATAGAAAGAGTAGAGGAAAAATCAAGAGTAGCAGAAACACACTAAGAAAGGGTAATTTACCTTGCCAAATGGAAAGTCTCACATGTTTATGCTCAAGTAAGAGATTGGATGTGCATAACTAGTAAAAAGAGAAGGTATCAATGGACATATCTCAGTGAAAAAGAGAAATGAAGAGAGAGAAAGTGTAAGCAGCAGAAACATTTCCTTTATACTATATAAATGCTATTGGTATACTAATTAAAGATACTTACAGCTAAATCAAAAATCAATATATGCAACTAAAATGGATCAACACTTGGGAAGAAGCTAGCATAATAAATATTTGACACAATTTCATAATAAGGCAACCATGCAAGAAAATTACTAAAAAAACCCCCAAAAGTCCTCCAAATTACGATATAACTAGCCCATTCGCTATTCATTTTAGCATTGATGCTTTTATAGTTAAGATGTTGCTCTTCAATTGCCATTTGATATATTTTAATAAAGTTCATGCTTTCAACCATGAAAGATAAGTATAATAGAGAGTTAACAAAATAGTATATTGAGTAAAAAACTATAGGTTCACTACCAAAGATAAGTCGAGACAAGAAAATTTTGAGTAATATCATGATTTGCATTTGTATGCACCATACTATTGAACCTAAGGTACAGGGGAAGTGTACTATTTTAGATGCGATGGTAATTTTGAGATATAAGTTATGTAAGATTACTAGAGATCACAACCTTCAAAAAAAATAATGGGTCCAAAGACATAGAATAACTTTAATTGAATTAACTCATAAATTTTCTATCACTTGATGTGATATTAGCATTTTTTTCAACATGTTGTTTAAGTATTAATTTTCAAATATTTATGATTATTAATAATTTTTAACTAAATTTTTTAATAAAAAAATGAATTTCATCTAACTCGTTTATAATCCTAATCATATGTTTTTGATCAACCACAAGTTTTTCAATGACAAGGTTATCTTATTAACTGCTAGAGTCGAAGGGATTTGATGTCATTTTCTAAATCTCATCGAATGTAATTTGCAATATCTTAAAACCCAGTATAGGTTGCTCAATTGACCCATTGACCGGGTTGTTTTCAAGTTGGGTTAAACCCTAAATTGAAAGGGTTTAAAAAATCAGTCTAAATTGTAAAAACCAGTTAGTTCATTCGTTTGAATCAACAAATCGTCTAATTGGACTACTCCTCATTAAACTATTTGGGCCTTTTTTGTTCGAAAGTTGTGGTCCCAATTCCCAATATCATCTAACAAGATATGATATAGCACGATACTAATTTTGACTTTTTTATTTAATCCTCATACTTTCATCTAATGTCAAAACCACTCGATATTTGTGTAATACTAGAATTAGCTTTGTGTTATTTCATTTTAAAAAAATTACATTTTATCTTTAAATTGTTTACTAATTTTAAAATTTGTTATTAAATTTCATATTTTTATCCAATAAATAATGATTAAAATTAAAAAATAAAGACTAAGTTTACATGACTTTAAAGGTCATGTTTTATTTTTATAAAAATAAAAGTTCATGCTTTATTTTTATAGGATTAAAAGTTCATATATTATTAAATTCTTTTTCACTTTTTTCTATTTGTTTCTTTATTGGTTATGTTTGGTACAATGTAATTTTCTTCTTTGCTTTTAAATGTATTGTGATCGTAAAAATAGATTTATTTATTACATTATATTGTTATTTCTACTTTTATGCTATTCCATCAATGATAAACAAGGTATTTTAATGTCACGCATGAATCAACTAAGTATGAATTTATGGGAGTCATTTAAATGCTTTATGTAATTGTGAGGACCCGAAAAATTTCTTATTTTTATCGAATATTAATGGTTTAATTAAGTATGTATCCACCTGTTTTCCCCAAATAATTTATTACGACCATTTTAAATCCATTCGTATGGAATAATGTCTTCATTATGCTTTTAAAACGCCCGTTAACAACTTCAATTTTTGGAGGATTGTTTAGGTGAGAAATAATAAACACGAGTGTTTCAAGGTGATATTATATTCGAGAGTATGATTATCCTGGGGAAATTAAGAACAGACAATAGCAGATTAAGAAAAGTTAATTGAGAATTAAAGGTGAATAAGTTCTAAGTGAGCATATACTACTCACGCGTGGATAGTTTTTCAAAAGACACATGGATACAAATTTATTGGAGATTTGAGGAGTTAATACTCGACTCATGTGAGGACTCGTAAAACTCCTATTAAAACCCTATTTTGAGCTTATTTAATTATTTACTTGTTCATTTATTCTGAGTATTATTTTCTAGATCTATTGAACCTAATTACGTGAAAATATAGATTCATTATATTTTTAAAGTGACTTGTTTCAAAAATTAATTTTCGGGAGCGCGTTTAGTGAGAACAGTGAATAGTGCTTGGCAATTTTACCCGATTGAGAGTACAATAAGCTCGGAAAATTGGAGACATGTACAATGGTCTTAAAATAGGTAATTTTAGGTTTAAGTACTCAAGTGATAGTTAGTAGTACGATCGTTATAAGAATTTCTTGAATGTTTCATTTTATCGCGCCTAAATTGGAAATACGCGTTTTCACGCGTGCACTTAATTGAGGAACTTTAGACCATTATTTTTGGACAATTAAGAGTGAATAATATTTATATGAATATAAGTGCATTAGAGGTTTAGTGCACTAGTGAAACAAATGCGAGAGAAAATCGAGCCCAAACGCGCCCTACGCGCACTATTGAGAGTTGACTTTGGGGAGATTTTTGCACCACACATTGTATCTTCTTTAGGAAGCTAAAATTGGACCAAACACTCTCTCTCCTAGTCTCTCTCTTGGCCGAACCATCAGCTGGAAATACAACACAAAGTTGCCATTTTTTTTCATCTTCAATTCTTGCACCAAACCTTCATGGATTCACACCAAAATTGAAGACCACCTAGCTTGTCACTTGGAGAGTTCATCTAGCTAACAAAAGAAGGAGTTTTCCACGGTTTTCTTGGGGCTTCTAAGGACCAAAAATTCTGCCTTGGTCTTAAACTAAAGTAGGTAACGATCCAACACTCTAATCTTGGTTTATAGAGGTTGTTTAACACCTTTAAGCTCTTGTATTCATATGGGTTGTTGTTGTTCTTGGAAAATTTGGAAGGTGGGCTCTATGAACTCCCACCCATGTCTTGATGGCTGATGTGATGATTGATGATGAATTTAATGTTGGTTTAGTGCTCAAAATGGTAGATTAAGGGTGTATTATTAGTATAAACTTCAAGAAGAGCAAGGGGTGAAAAGTTCCAATTCTGTCCCTGCTTTGAACGTATCTATTTCTGCGGAATTTGAGGTTGTAATGACTCATATATGATGTTTATATGTTGTATAGTTGGTGTATAAAATTTCATTAAAAAATATTGAGGTTTGGTTGGTCAAATAAATCGATTTCACAAAGCTAGTAAATCTGGAACTGTTTCCGTAATGCTCTGACCAGTTTTCGTGTTTCGGCCATAACTTTGTACTCCGACGTCGAAATCGAGTACTATCAGTTGCATTTGAAACTAGAAATTCCCACATTTCCGACGATATAAAATGTACGTTCTGGTTCCATGTGTGTAAGCTGAACCAACCATTTAAAATTGGCTGTTCTGTTTCTCTGTTTTCCTGGAGCGAAATGCTGAGGCTGCAACTTGTGGCTCGAATTCGAGCTAGTTGTGTACCGAAATTCAAAATGATTTCTTCTGTGAAATTATAACTCTATGAATTTATTTTCCAACGCCATAAACCATGTCCAATTCCGAGTTAAGTTGAATGATTTATGATCAAAATACGGAACCTACCCTGCTCTTGAAAACCCTCACTTTTGGACAGATTTGATGCAAGGCTTGGAGTAGACTTGCTAACTGAATATTTTGGTGCTAAACACTTATGAAATATGTCATGAATGTTCCTTAGGCTTTGCCTACACTAATGAGCCATATTTGAGGAATTTTTCCTTGACCAAATGTTTTGGAATGGAAAACAAAAGGCTCAAGGCAGTTTTGTCTTAGGATTTTCGAAAATTTGGTTGCTTGATTGACTACCTTCCCGAAGGTATCTTTCCATGAAATTTGATAGAGAGATACTCCTTATATAGGACTATTATACTACCAAATTTTGTACCAATTCAAGTCATTTTGATACCTAACTAAAGTCCCAAAGTTGGAAGCTCAAATCTGGAAATTTGTTCACCAGTTTTGAATTTTTCCCAAACTTCAAGCTACCGTATCTCGGTGCTCGAAACTCCGATTCTTGATCCGCTTTTTCTGTTATAAATCTTACTTGCAACTCTAATTTAGTTACAAATTTCAAAGGCTAGCTCGCAACGTGTGAATTTTGCCGAATTTCCAAAGTTAGCGAAAAACCAACCTCAACACAACCTTAAGTACTCTGAAACAGTAACTTTGAGCCCATTTTTGAATATCTTCCATTTAGAATCATGGAAAAGTGTTTTCTAAGAACTTTTAGTACTTTCAAAGAGGTTTCCAACGGTACCAAGTTTTCTAATTTTTGACATATAGAATGTGAGATACGATTTTTCAAAATATCGTATCAAAACTGAAAATTTTTCGAATTCCAAAGGAAGGGAGTTTTCAAGCACTCCTTATTCCTTCGATATTACTTGAACGTTTTATACTTGATTTTCCAAAATGAAAACTCGATCGCTCTTGTACTTTAAGAAACTCTAGTTGAACCTCGATTTACGAGTAATTGAGGTTCGTTTTCATGAAATTTTCTTAGATTGTACTAACATACAATCTTCCTTGATAATTGGGCACGTGAATGATAATACATTATATTTTGCTCAGGTGCACTCGAGGACCTTCAAGAGGATCCTACAGTGAACACTTGAACTTCCAGAAAATATTTCTTCTTGATTTGCTCGGTGAGTGTCAAGTGTATGGCTACTTGAACTCTATGGACTTGATTCATGCTTGCTTACCTGATTACATGCTTAGCCTACTTGGTTTTGAAAAATGGAGTCGAGTGTGTACTTTATCGCACTCGTTCTCATTTGAAACAAATGACTCATGCTTAACATGTTTTGCCTGGTTTACATGACCTGAAATACATGCTTAAACCTGTCGAATGCTTTATTAGATGACATGGTATGCTATGGCTGCATACGTCGTTGGAGTGAATCTCCTCGACACTTACATGATACATCGGGGACGCCCAAACTCATAGGCCGACCTTGGAACTCGAGCCGGCATGGGCTTGGTCGGGAACCTTGGTGAGCCATGAGAATCACATGATAAGCTTGATCTATTTGAGAGATCTTGCTTGGCATACTCGTGGAGTATAGCCTTATAAATGTCGTGCGGGCCCGAAGCGGTGTAGGGTGGACGGATGAGAAGTAAGTGGTGATCTACGGTTTGGAAATATCAACCCGGTTGACGGAGAGTCATCGCGGGAAGATATACGAATGAACTGGCAAAGCAAGTGGAACTTAGCTCCTGAGAGCTACTATATCCTTGAATTGTTTCTGCTTACTTTCACTGGCTTTATTAATTACTTGTAATTATCTCTTGAACTGTTATGTGGACTACGTGTTTGCATGTGTGTTTTTGGCCTCATGAGCGTTTTGCTCACCCTGTAGATTTGTTTTCCTTAATAAGATTGGACTTTCCAAATCACCCTGTATATTTTGGTGCCTCAATTTTGGTTACTTTTGAGTCACCTTATTGCATGTATTCATTAAACTACTTTTGAAAAAAAAAAGAGCGGGAAGGAAAAATATGGACGGGAGACGTAGTCAGGGACGTGGTCGAGGTCGTGGAACTAAACGGACCCCAGAACCTAGAGCAGAAAGGGAAACGTCCGCTGAACAAGAACAAGGACCGAGAGATGCAACCGGAGACCAAATGGCGACGGCAATTCAACAGATGGCAACCATTTTGACAAGGTTGGTGGACCAACAAGGCCAAATGCCTGTAAATCAAACCCAGAACCCCGAAATAGGAGAAGATCGGGCTCTAGAGAGGTTTCAGAAGTTTAACCCTCCGAAATTCCTTGGAGGGCCTGATCCGGATATCGCTGAGCAATGGGTAGAGGCCATGGTGAATATATTCACAGCCTTAAACTACACCGAACAAAGGCAAGTGAACTTCACAGTGTTTCAATTTGAGGGACCGGCCCGAGCATGGTGGAATGTAATTCGAGCAAAATGGGAAAGAGAGCAGACTATTTGGACATGGGCAAACTTTATAAGAGAATTTAACGAAAAGTACCTTCCACCTTTCGTCCAAGAAAGGAGGGAGGAGGAGTTTATTGGGCTACGCCAGGGAACATTAAGTGTGGCCGAATATGAGACAAAATTTACTAGGTTATCCAAGTTTGCTTCTGAACTGGTAGCCACTGAACGGCGAAGAGTGAGACGATTCATACAGGAACTGAATTTGGACATTCAAGAGGCGTTGGCAGCAGCGCAAGTGAATACTTTTACGGAGGCCCTTGAGAAGGCTCAACGAATCGAGAGTGCCAAGGCACAAGTAAAAGCCTCCCAAACTCGAAAAAGGGGTGCATCAGGCAGTGGATTGGAAGAGTTTAGTGAAACGATGACGCCTTCTAAAGTGCAAAAGGTGAGCCAGTTATCCTAACCGCCATGGACAATAGGAGCGGTAGATGAGAGGTCTACCAAAGGAAGTCAAATCGGACCTAAGGAGATTTCTCAAGATAGTCAAAAGATGACTTCTCATTTGATTTGCGGTTATTGTGGAAAGGCCAACCACACTGAGGACGCTTGTTGGCGGAAAGGGCGGAAATGTTTGATTTGTGGAAGTAGTGAGCATCAAGTGAGCAATTGTCCGAGAAGACATCCACGTGAGAATAGTACTCAGTCACTGGATGGAACTAAATCGAAACCGGGAAAAGAAAGGGGAAACCGAACAAGTGTACCGGCCAAAGCATATGCGTTAGATAACCGACCAGTTCCGGACTCGCCGGGTGCTAATGAAGGTGAGAAAAATTTCGAGGAGGAAATTTCCTAAGGGGGGGAGATTGTGAGAACCCGTAATCCCCTAATATTTTTCCTAGGGTTTTTTCCCTTAATTGCATGTTTTCTGCATTTTCTGGCTTAGAAAAATTTTCTTGGTGGATTTTATGGGTCATTATAGTTTTTAGATGATTTTTCTAGCATTGGGTAGTTTTTGAAAACTTAAGGATATATAATGGACGTGGGACCCACTAGTGCGAAAAGTTCGGAAAAATTCGGCCAATTAGGTTAAGTTTCGGATACTGGTTGAAATTTATCGGGTGTTAGGAGATAAGTAGAGAATGAGATGTGATTGATGTGAGAGGAAACAAAAGGATAGAAATGCATTTAATGGAGGTGACAAGTGT
This sequence comes from Coffea eugenioides, assembly GCF_003713205.1. NCBI lineage: Eukaryota > Viridiplantae > Streptophyta > Magnoliopsida > Gentianales > Rubiaceae > Coffea > Coffea eugenioides. The sequence continues at coordinate 31,084,808 of NC_040037.1, forward strand.
CACCATTGTATTGGAAATAGCTTATGACTTACTATTCATTTTCTTGACTTTTGACCAATTGCTTAAATATCTCAAAAATCACACAAAATTCATTCTTGTCTTCAACCTCTTGGCCGATTCTCTCTCTAGCAAAGAAGGAAGAAAAACCTCTTCAAAGTTTGGCAATTCTCTAGCTCAAATCATCCAAAACACTTGCTTGAACTAGTTTCTACTCCATAAAATCCTTCCATTAGGTGCTAGTGAGTTGTTTGGTGAAGTTTTTTGGAGAAGCTAAGGTGTTCTACAACTTCCTCTCTCTTGTTTACTTGGTAAGTGGTGCTTACACTTCCTCTTACACCTAATGATGTTTAATTTATGCCTAATGGTGGCTATAGTGTTGGAAATTGTGGTTTATTTCTTGGTTTGGAATGAATTGGTGAAGTTTTATTTTTTTTTGAGGAATTTTCTGGTTTAATGTGATCATGGTCTTGTGGATGTTTATGATGGTTGGTAATAAGGGGTTATGCCTCTAGTGGATGTATATGATAGGAAATTGCAATCAATTTTGGGTTTGGATTGAAATGTGAAAAGTTAGGGTTTCATAACCCCCTTTTCTGTCCGGTTTTGGATCATATGGTTAGAGGCCGAATTGACCTGTACTTAAAACATGAAAGTTGTAGGTATTGATGTGTTTGAGATGCCTGTAAAATTTCAGGTCATTTGGAGTAGTGTAGAGTGAGTTATGTCGTTTTTACTGTTGCTGTTCTGGGTGATCAGAATGTGCGAACTGCGCTTGTAATCGTCTGTTTTGACTGGAATTGCTTTTGATTTGGATGTTGGTGTCTTCTGATGAAATGTATCTTGATGTCTTAGCTATCAGATTCCTTTGGAATCAATGCATTTGGACCTGTGTAGACTGAGTTGGGCGAATTACAGCATTGTGTGATTTGTAAACCTGCAATTACGGTTCTGGTTTGGTATTCTGCCTTTTTGACCTAGTTGTGCTAGGATTTGGACTGAGTGGTCTTCTACATTGTTGTAGCCCTGTCTTTTAGCTTCGAGATGGTGAGTCTTACACCCTCATCCGATAAGCGTAGCGCATTTTGTGCCATTACCGCATAAGGAGGCCAAAACTGTTTTTGTTATTAGGGCTAATATAGTTACATTTCCTGATTTTCTGGTTTGCTATAGTTACATTTTCTGGTTTGTTGTTATGCCGTCAATTTATTTTCTTGGAAATTGAATGAGTTAAAGTGGTTTTGGAAATGTATTTTGTATCAAATTGGGTGTATTTCCTTGAGAATTTTATTGGATCTTTCAAATAAGGATTCGAGGGCTAAGTTCTAGTTAAATGTGTATATTTCCGCAAGACAACTAATGTGACCATTTTACCATTCGAAAACGATATTTCTTAGTCTATCAAGTTGGATTATCAATTGTTCTAGTTAGGTATTTTCCGTCGGAAACTTAATAACCTTTTTGAAGTTAGTTTTGTACTTAATTTATCAACCCTAGTTATTTCGTCCACCGGCCCTAATGGACTCTTTTCACTTTAAAGTCACCTTTATCCGTTTTACTCGCTTTACTCGTAATTAGCCGAGTTCCTTTATGTCACTTACTTGTTTTGCTATATGACTTGTAATATTCTTTCTCGTTAACTCTTAGGTTTTCTCGATGACCGAGGGTAATATCTGGAAGAATATTTTGCACGTTATTTTGCGTAATTAGGTGAGTGTTCCTTGTTTGTTATGTTTCATGATTATATGGCTTGTATGAATGATTGATAAATGTTAAATGCTTTCAATGATTGCTAAAACGAGTTTTTGAGGCAAGTGTGTACTTTATCGCACTCGGCCTAAATGATTGTGAAAGTTTCAATGATTGAACGATTGAAATGTTATTTGTGCATGAATGTAAGCCTTTGGGCTGAACTGGCCATTGCCCCTTGTTACCGGTCGTCTCGAGCCAGAAGCGGACTTGGTCGGGCGATTAGGGACTTGGGTGAACGTTTCGGTATACTCGAGTATTACCTTGTAGGTTGGTGGAGTCTGGCCAAAAGCCAGGGACGGGGTGAAGGAATGAATGAATGAACGAGGGGTTTTATTTATACAAAATGCATTTTCAAATGATTGAAGGTATAAGGGAATGAAAGGAGAATGAATGAACGAATGAATGAACGAATGGCTCCTTGTGAGCACGTATCCTTTTAATGAATGTGTTTATCGCTTTCACTTATACCTGTATCTGGAATTCTTGGTTATCTGTAACGAATGCATGGAACTGCTTGTTGCCTATGTGTGCGGAACCTCACTGAGCTTTCCAGCTCATTCCTTTAGTTTTTGTTTTCCTTAGCAGGGGAAGACGTGCAAGGACGGAAGCTACTTATAGACTAGCCGATCTAGTACTTTTGACTCTTATGTTATGGTTCTCGCCCCAATGTTTGGTGGGCTGGTAGTATGGAGAATAGAGAACCTTTGTACATAAGTAGTATTGCTTTTGGGATGGTTATGTATATAAGTTTACGTTTAAGCTTGGAATTATTGTTATTTCGATTGCTTGGTGGGTTTTATTGCCCTTTTCTTATAGTGACTGACTGAGTCCCGGCGAGAGCTGGGCAGGCGGTCCGCCGAACCCTTTGGTTCGCCTTAGGGGGAGGTGGGGCTGTGACAGATGTATTTCGAGGTCCCGATGTAATGATTGGGCAGAGGTTGAATATTAATAAGCTTGAATGCTTACGCACTGATTGTATTTATGATATTTAACCGTAACGACTAGTATTGTATTAAGCTTGGATGGAATTACTTGAGTCCTAGCGAGAGTTGGGCAGGCATCCCGCGGATACCCTTTGGTTCGCCTTATGGAGAAGTAGGGGCGTCACAGTAATACTAAAAATAATATCTGCCAGTGTTAAGAGCACACCCAATGTGTGTGCAATTGGGGAACAATTAAAATGAATCAGTTTTACTTATTACTTTGTAGAAAATTTTCATTAAAGAACTTTGGTTTATATATTTGTTAGTAATTTGGTGTGACGACCCCACTTCTCCTTAGGGCGAACCCTAGGGTATCGACGGGCCACCTACCTAACTCTCACCAGGGGTCAATACATGTCGAATTTAACTTAAAGGTAATCAACCAATAATAAAAATCAATATGAAGAAAAGTCGCTTCCTTATATAATCATTCAAATTTTACATCACAAAGTTTCCAAAAGTACATCAAATTTTCCCGAAAATACAACCATCCAAAAATTGACTAAACCATTTACATCCAAGTTCTAATCAAAAGGAAATCAAGTCAGCTTATCCAAAAGTCATCTCCAACCCGAATCCCTGTTAAGGAAAACAAAGTACGAGGGTGAGCTAACGCTCAGCGAGACCAAGAAAAGCATGCAAACAAATAAGTTCAAATAGCACTAAAACTTATACAAAAAGAATAGCCATCAAATTCAAGTTATTCACAAGGAAAAGTAAACACAATCAATAAGGATATGGAAGTTCTCAGGAGCTAACTCCACACAGCTTGGCCAAGGGCTTGATCCAAATATCCCACGTTGACTCTCCGTCAACCAAACAAGTAACAAATCCGTAGACTCTACTTTCACCAAATTTTTGCCCACCATTACACCCCCTACCGGGCCCGCACATCAACTAGAAAAGGCAATACTATTCGAGTGTGCCAAACAAGATCTCAAAATATCACGCTTTACGATTTTCTCATGGTTCACCAAACTTCTCAACCAAGCCCATGTCGGCTCGAGTCGCAAGGTTAGCCAACGAGTTTGGGCGGCCCCCACAAGTACAAGTATAATTTGTCGACGAGATTCACTCCAATCAACATTCAAGTTCAAGTTCAAAACAAGTCAAGTTCAAGTAAGTCAAGTAAAGGAAAACGAGTGTGATAAAGTACACACTCGCCTCATCAAGTCATGTTCACGTATATAAGCAAGATCAATCAAGTAAATACAACAATTCATGCACTTGACACTCACCGAGTCAAAAGTAAGTGAGCAAGTAAGATATTTAGTTGTCCGCACTAGGATCCCTTTCGAAACCCTTTTGAGCACCTGAAAAAATAGTAACCAACCATCACTCACATGCACTCTAGACCACTTAACAATCAAGGAAGAAAATGCACTTGCTCAAAACTTAAACAACGCCTTAAAAGAGTTTCAATTCATCGAAAACAGAGATTCAAAACAATGAAGATTTAAAGTCACAAGGGAAACTTGTATCCTCCATGAAATCGAGTTTAAAATGAACCATTAATCTCAAAAGAAAGGGGAAAGTTCATAAAAGTTCGTTTCTTAAGAAATCAGAACATTTCAGCTTTAAGCGACAAAATTTGGAAAATCATATCTTGAGTTTGGTAAGTCTAAAAATTAGAAACTTTACAACGTTAAACTAGATTCATAGTACTAAAACTTTCCAGAAGACACTTTTCCCAGATTCTAACTAGAAACCATTCAAATCTCAGCTTGAAGTTGCTGTTTCATGAAGACAGGGCAGAACCAGTTCTTGTTTTTTAGCAAAGTTTGAAAATTCAGCAAAATTCATAGTTATTGAATTAACCTCTGAAATTTATCACACAGCAAGAGTTTCAAGTAAAGTTTCAAACACAACAAGTGGAACTAAATTTGGATTTACAAACAACAAGATACAACAGTTTGAAAATGGCTGCATTTCACTGCCTGTTCAACAATTTTCCAGTTTCCAACTTTGACACAGTTTTGAAATTAGACCATATCTAACTCTATACAAGTCCAAATTGAGAATGGTTTATGGCGTTAGAAACTAGATTCAAAATGCTTCAAATCATCAAAAGACATTGTTTTCAAACTCCATTAAAAAGTGAGACAAAGATGAGCCACAAGATAAGTTTCCTAGTTTCTCTCAGATAAACAGGTAAAACAGGTCAGTCAACTTTACTGATTCGCTACGGCTCACTCAAAACAAACTAGTAGGGGAATTTTATACCGTTTGAAAGCCCTTGGTGTCTAGTTTCAAATTCCACAAACGGCAATCGATTTCAACTTTTGTACAAAGAGTTATGCTCAGACAAAGTACCAGTGGCCGGCTGGTCTGATAGCAAATTTCCAGATTTCTTCCCTTTCAAAAACCCTAGTTTCAAGTAACCAATTGAAATGATTTTTGAAAGGAAATTTCCACACACATAATACAACATATAACAAGCATTTTAGCAGCTATATAAGCAACAAAAATTTGAAATCCAAGCAAGACATCAAAACAGAAATTTCGGCCAGCTGTCTCTCAAGAGTTTCTTCCACTTCCTCTCCTCTTATCAAGTCAAAATCAAGTCCCTCATCACATAAACAACAACAACCAAGTGAAAGAGCCTCAAGTCAGCTACCTAAAGGGCACCTCAAGACCATTAGCCTAGGATATAAAGCAAGAAATAAAAGTTTCCTCAAGTCCATTAGTCTAGAATCTTGATTAGGGTTCCAAACCCATGTAAACCAACCACCAATCTTTGTAAAAATTGAAAGGTTAAAAAGGGATGAAGGGTTTACCTTTCCAACCACCTAAACCCTAGTTGTAAGCAAGAGTTTCCACCAAAACTTCACCAAAAAACACCACAAGCTTGCACCTTTCTTCTAGCTAGAGTGAAATTCCAAGAGATTTGTGGGTTGGATAAAGATTACCAAGCAAGATTGGAGCAAAAGATGGAATTTTCTCTTCCCCCTTTTCTTCCTTTGTGCTCAGCCGAGAGGATGAGAGAGTGAGGGAGTGTTTGTGTTGTGATTCTTGTGGAGGAAGAATGAAAAAAAAGCTAGTCATAAGTTGTGCAAAAAGTCAATTTTCAATAGTAGCGAAATAGTGTCGTGCACTACCACTTTCTCTCTTTTTTTTTTTTAAGTAGTATTTTTTTTTTATTCATGGAAAATATAACAAAATATTCCTCTTACATAATCCTCATTTTTCTAATTGAAGGTATCCCTATTCTGTCCAAACGGATTGCCCCACGAGCCAACCTTGGGAATGTACTGAAGGTGTCATAAATCTCAATTTGTTTATCTGGATGAGATATACCCACATTAGATAAAGCATCAGCAATTGTGTTAGCCTCCCGATAGCAGTGCGTGAATCTAGGTGGATCATCTAATAACTGCCAAATCTGGTTGACGTATCTTCGAATTTTCCACGAACATTGAGTACGACGTTGAATGATCCCAATTAAAACCAATGAATCTGATTGTACACATATGTTTCCAAAACCGTTATGTATACAGATCTGAAGACCAATAAGAAGGGCACAAGCCTCTACACGGAGACATGTAGTTTCTCCCAGATATGCCGAAAAACCAATCATTGGTAATCCAGTGGAATCCCGGAGTATGCCCCCACCTCCACCTATTCCTGGATTACCCTTAGCACATCCATCCGTGTTAAGAGTATACCTCCATGTCTCTTTGGTTTCCCAGCGGATACCTTGATATACAACTGTACCCCCAGGTGCGTTTGACCAATCATACAATTGACAAAAAGATTGTAGTCTTATCAGTTGTTTAAAATGTATTACTACCATGGATTGGACTTCTGAGAAGATGGCTTGGCGAATGGCCGATGATTGCATCTGGACACCCTCAAACATTGCTTTGTTCCTTGCCTTCCAAATCTGCCAGCAAATTACACTAGGAAGAATACGACAAATAAGCCTTCGTAACTCAGAATCCTGTGAATACAACCACCAATCTACTTTGCGTACTCGTAGAAAAGATCCTGAGAATTTTATTCCACATAACCCTCCAAAATAATTCCAAAGTAATGACGCAATGTGTCCATTGGAGAATAAATGCTCAATAGACTCCTCAGAAGCCTCAGTGCAGCAAAAGCACTTTGACGGCAAATGGAAACCAAATTTACGAAGCTTATCCGGTGTCGGTATTCTCCTCAGAAGAAGTCTCATCATGAAAAATGAAACTTTCAAAGGTATCCGAGGGTGCCAAATGGAAGCAAATACCATAGACGTGGGTCGGGCCTGCCTAATGTCCCCAAAAGCCGATTGTAGAGAGAAATTTCCAGTTGTTGTGGGCATCCAAATGACTTCAGCTATACTTCCTTCTTCTGGGGCCATTTGTTCTGAAATGGAATAAGCAATTTCCTTTGGCAATGTATAGTATAGAAGGTTCAAATCCCAATGGCCGTTGCTTACGAAGTTTCGGAACGTCAAATTTGGGATAACCGGAACATTTAGAAACAATGCACCACTCCCCAACCAGTTATCGTACCAAAAATGACACGCCCCATATTTGGCCACCCATAATATTGAGAGTTCCACTTGTCGGCTCACATTGATCATCCTTCGCCAAATTGCCGAATCCGTTGGCCTGAGTTCTACTTGACAAGGATGCAGACATTTACAATACTTTGCTTTCATGAACACTTAACTACTAATCCTCCAAGGTAGTTCCTCTAACACTACAATTAATCATACGTATTAGCCTAATATTAAATTCTCAAATCTCCAATTAGTTGCACCGGTGCGACTTTCGAGAAACTTTCAACGCGCGCGCGATAAAAGCTTAATTTAAGAAAAATTCATGCAAAATAGTAAAATTAAATAACTCTAAGGCAAAATAATTATAAAATAGACTAAAGTAAAAATAAAAACATGAGTCTTCACATCTTCTCCCCCTTAAAAGAATTTCGTCCATGAAATTCATACCTTGATTCCGAAATAGGTCTGGATATTTCTCTCGAATCTCTTCTTCTGCCTCCCAAGTTGTTTCCTCTATTCTGTGGTTCCTCTATAGAACTTTTACCAAAGGGATTTACTTATTTCTCAGTTCTTTCACTTTATGATCTAGAAGTTTCACTGGTTTCTCTTCATAAGTTAGTGCCTCATGAATCTCAATATTTTCTGGTTGCAATACATGGGAGGGATCTGGGTGATACTTCTTGAGTATAGACACGTGGAAAATATTATGAATTTGAGACAAACTTGGTGGCAATTCCAATTTATAGGCCATGTTTTCCACACGTTAGAGAATTTTATAAGGTCCTACAAATCTTGGTTGCAACTTCTTTCCTCTCCCTACCATCAAACTTGCTTTTAGAGGAGTGATCTTAAGAAAAACTTGATCTCCAACCGCAAATTCCAAATCCTTCTTTCGATTGTCTACATAACTCTTTTGACGGCTCTGAGCCGTTTGAATCCTTTGGCGTATTAACTTCACCTTTTCGCACGCCTCTTCAATCCAGGGTACTGCAGTTGGGTCTAAGATTTTCGTTTCACCTATTTCATCCCAACAAATTAGAGATCTACACTTCCGACCATAAAGAGCCTCATATGGAGCCATTTGAATTGATGAATGGAAGCTATTATTGTAAGCAAATTCCACCAATGTTAAATACTTATTCCAACTCTCTCTAAAATTCAAAATACATGTTCTCAACATGTCCTCAAGAGTCTGAATTGTCCTCTCTGACTGTCCATCAGTCTGAGGGTGGTAGGTAGTGCTAAAATTCAATTTGGTTGCTAACATTTCTTACATCTTCTGCCAGAACCGAGAAACAAACCGAGGGTTTCGATCAGATACAATACTTACTGGTATCCCATGTAGTCTTATAATTTCATCCAAATATAACTTAGCTAACTTTTTCAAGGAGTACTTCATACTAATCGACAGAAAATGAGTAGATTTGGTCAGTCTATCCACTATTACGCAATTGGCATCGTGATTTCTTTGTGTCCTTGGTAATCCAGATACAAAGTCCATGGTGATATTTTCCCATTTCCACTCAGGTATCTCTAAAGGTTGCAATAGGCCAGATGGTTTCTGATGCTCAGCTTTAACCTGCTGGCAGATCAAACAAGTCTGGACAAATCGAGCAATTTCCTTCTTCATATTCTCCAACCAATACAGACTATTCAAATCTTGGTATATTTTATTCCCTCCAAAATGTAGCGTATATTTAGAACAATGAGATTCCTCCAAAATTTTCCTTTTTAGCTCTTCATCCTTTAGCATTACTATACGATTCCGAAATCTTAGTACACCATTTATTCCCAAATTAAAATTTGACTTTTCCCCCTTTCTAACTTTTTTCAACCACTTTTGCACCTCTGAATCCTTCTCTTGTGCCTCATTGATACAATCTAGCAAAACAGATTTCACGACAATGTTTCCAAGAATCACCTTTCTTGGTTCAAGACGAGGGTTCCAAATATTAACCTTCTCTAACAAGTGCAATTCTTTAATCATCAATCCAACTACTTGCACTTTACGATTTAAAGTATCGGCTACTACATTATCTTTTCCAAAGTGATAATTGATCGTGCAATCATAATTCTCTAAAAACTCCACCCATATATGCTGTCTCAAGTTTAACACCTATTGGGAGAACAAGTACTTAAAACTCTTGTGGTCTGTAAAAGCCTCAAACGTCACCCCATATAGGTAATGTCTCCACTTGTTTAATGCAAACACTACAACCACTAACTCCAAATCATGAGTTGGGTAATTTCTGTCGTAAGATTTTAACTTTTTAGAGACATATGCAATCACCTTATCATTCTGCATCAATACGCACCCCAAACCTTCTTTCGAAGCATCTGTATAAACCACAAAACTATCATTTACATCAGATAAAGTTAAAACAGGTGCCCTCGTCAAACGTTTCTTTAACTCCTGAAAACTTTCTTCACATTTAGAATTCCATATATACTTCCCACTTTTCTTAGTCAACTTAGTCATGGGTCCCTCAATCTTAGAAAAGTTTTTGATAAACTTTCAGTAATACCCTGCTAACTCTAAGAAATTTCGAAGTTCAGTAGGGTTTTCTAGTTGCTTCCACTTAGAAACGGCTTCAACTTTGGTCGGGTCCACCTTAATTCCTTCCTTGGAGATTGTATGACCTAAGAAAGTCAATTCTTTCAACCAAAATTCACATTTACTAAACTTAGCATACAATTGATATTCTCTCAAGGTTTGCAAGACGATTCTCAAATGTTTCTCATGATCCTCCAAAATTTTAGAATATACCAATATATCGTCAATGAACACCACCACAAACTGATTTAAATAAGGTTTAAAGATTCGGTGCATTAAATCCATAAAAGCTGCAGGAGCATTAGTCAATCCGAACGGCATCACTGCGAACTCAAAGTGTCCGTACCTTGAATTAAAGGTAGTTTTAGGTATATCTTTTCCCAAAATTCTTAACTGATAATAATCCTGCCTGAGGTCCAACTTTGAGAATACTACCGTCCCTTACAATTGGTCGAACAATTCATCAATGTAGGGTAAAGGATACTTATCTTAATAGTAACGTCATTCAAGCCCCGGTAGTCTATACACAATCTTAAAATCCCATCTTTCTTTTTAACAAACAATACCAGAGCTCCCCGCGGAGAATCACTTTCTTTTATAAAGTCTCGGTCTAGTAAATTTTGCAATTGCAACTTTAATTCTTTCAATTCTGTTGGAGGCATTCTATAGGGTGTCTTAGAAATAGGAGCTACTCCTGAGTTCCTCGGAAAAAACATATGGATACTCTTTTACTACTGGCATGTCTTCCAATCTCACCTTGTCACTAGGAGTATTTATAAAAAAAGTCAAATACCCTTTACCTCCCTTACTAAATATTTTTCTAACTCGAATTCTTGAAATAAGGGCGGATGAGACTAGTCTATCCCTTACATCCAATTTTAGGGTTGTCTCTCCCGAAATACACAAGTCTACTGTTTTCGTCTTACAATTTAACTGAGTATGGTAACAAACTAACCAATCCATTCCTAGGATGACATCATACCTCTTAATAGCTAAGCCCATCAAGCCGGCCAGTAATTTCCGCTCTCCAACCCATATCTCGCAGTTTCTATACACCAAATTAGCAATTAAATTTTGATTCCCAATAGGCGTTCTAACCTCCAAGTCATAAGGTAACTTAATCGGTTTTAGATCTACCCCACTCATGAATTTAGGGTTTACAAAGAATGTGTTGCATCAGGGTTAATCAAAACCTTAGCTAAACGGTAAAAGATAGGAATCGTAAGAATCTGTTGATAGTCCAATGCATAAATTCTAACAGGCACCTTAGATCGACTCCATCCAGCACTAGACTGCTTAGAAGCCGACTTCTCTGGTCGTTGAGTACTACCTCCCTCCTTCGACACATTTGGACAACTTGAAAACTGGTGCTCGGCACTGCCACAGTACAAGCACTTTCTCGATTTCCTCCAACATTCATTCTCTGTGTGGTTGGGTTTACCACAGTAGCCACAAATAACTTGAGGAGCCATGGCCTGTCTACTAGGAGGTGTTTCTCTCGATTGACCTTGCCCATTGCGGCCTCCCCTTGATAAAGCCCCTCTTGTTGCTCCAGCGGTCCTTATTCCTCCCGCTCCTCTTTCTATTTTAGGAGTGGGGCACTCTTACTTGCTTGTTCAAGAGAGTGACTAGGAGCGCCCCTTTTCTTGGTATGAAAATCTCTAACTTGCAGCCTTGCACTTTCGACTCTCTGCGTTTTCTCTAGGGTTTCAGTGAACGTAGAGATTTGGGTTGCTGCCCACTCTTCGTGAATCTCCACATTAAGTTATTGTACAAATCGCCTTATCCTTCTCCTTTTAGTGGCCGCCAATTTTGGAGCGTACCTAGAACCCTTAGTAAATCTCCCCTCATAGTCAGCCACGCTAGAGACCCCTTGTCTTAATTTTATGAATTCGTCCTCCCATTTCTCTTGAATCAGGGGCGGGAGAAATTTCTCATTAAACTCTCTTGTAAAGTTTTTCCAAGTCCAAGGGGTCTGCGCTCTTTTTCATTTTTTCCTTATCACATCCCACCAAGCACGTGCTGCACCCTCAAATTGAAAGGCAGCAAAGTTCACTCGCCTCTCCTCGGTATAATTTAAAGCAGCGAATATATTGGTCATTCTCTCTAGCTAATTCTCCACTAATTCGGGATCAGGTCCCCCAAGAAATTTAGGCGGAGCAAACTTCAAAAATCGCTCCAAGACTCTATCTTCCCCTCTCTCCTGAGTTCCGGGTTAGTTAACAGGTCCTGGACCTTGACGTTCTGCTAACCGTTTTAAGATATCCGTCATACGGTTAATGGCAGTAGTCACTTGGTTACCCTCTATATTTTCTTGTCCTTGGTTTGGCCCAATTGTCGATCCTTGATCATTCCCATGGGTTTGGGGTTGCCTAACTCCACGCCCTCGGTCCCTTCCACTTTTACGACCGTCCATAGTTTTAGTAATTTCTAAAGGCATAGACGGACAATAAATATATATAAGTAACGTAAAAATAACACTTTAATCATGCAAGACGAAAATAAATAAGGAAGAGACCAAAATGGTCGCATATAAACACAATCCATAGCATAGATTAAGAGTCATAGTACAATAAAGTCGGGCACATCAAAAGTAAATTCAAGTGTTTCAAAAAATAGGCCACACAGTTAAGCAAAATACAATGGCCTTTAAACTAGCACCACCGCGACTAATCCCAATTACAAAAGAGTCAAAAGTTCAACATTCCTATCCTCGTTCGCAGCAGAACCGCTAGTCTTGACCTCCTCCTCCACGTCCTTCTGAAAAAGCTCCTACTCAGAAGTGCCCTCATGAGTCGAGCTCTCGACTCCGTCCACCATCTCATCTATCAGCATGGTGGTGTCAGCTAAAATCCCAGCGCCCCACTCCTTGACCTCCTCGACTACCCTAACTAGTCGACCCCTAGTCCTCTGAACTTGGTCACGAGCGGCCACAGCTCTAGCCCACTCATCGATCACTGTCCCCTCAAGCTCCAAGATCCTAGCACCCTGGGCATCCACTATGGCCCTCAGCTCCTCAACCTGCTCAAGTAATGCCCTATTAGAAATCAATAGCTGTCGGCACTCATCATCAATAGACAACACCAGATCATTAGGGTAGGCATGCGTCTCCTTACAGGGACAATGGAAAAACCTAGAGGAAGGTGAGTATCGAACATGGGGTCCTCCACCAAGTACTCGATAGCGGATAGGCCAAAAAGGTTCCACATGACCAGTAGCATCTCCATTACCATTAGCTACATGACCTCCATTACCGTTCTCCATTTCTACAAAACAACTACAAAACTTAAGGTTAGAAACTTAAAGTCACTAATTCGCTCAAACATCAACCTACGTCATAACTAAGTTATCTCATTCCTACTCCCAATGGTAAAGCCTCTAAAACATCTTCCAAATAGATCTCTAAACCTAGGCTCTGATACCAACTGTGACGACCCCACTTCTTCTTAGGACGAACCGTAGGGTATCAGCGGGGCGCCTGCCTAACTCTCACCAGGGGTCAATATATGTCGAATTTAACTTAAAGGTAATCAACCAATAATAAAAATCAATATGAAGAAAAGTCGCTTCCTTATATAATCATTCAAATTTTACATCACAAAGTTTCCAAAAGTACATCAAATTTTTTCGAAAATACAACCATCCAAAAATTGACTAAACCATTTACATCCAAGTTCTAATCAAAAGGAAATCAAGTCAGCTTATCCAAAAGTCATCTCCAATTCGAATCCCTATTAAGGAAAACAAACTACGGGGGTGAGCTAATGCTCAGCGAGACCAAGAAAAGCATGCAAACAAATAAGTTTAAATAGCACTAAAGCTTATACAAAAGAAATAGCCATCAAATTCAAGTTATTCACAAGGGAAAGTAAACACAATCAATAAGGATATGAAAGTTCTCAGGAGCTAACTCCACACAGTTTGGCCAAGGGCTTGATCCAAATATCCCACGTTGACTCTCCGTCAACCAAACAAGTAACAAATCCGTAGACTCCACTTTCACCAAATTTTCGTCCACCATTACACCCCCTACCGGGCCCGCACGTCAACTAGAAAAGGCAATACTACTCGATTATGCTAAGTAAGATCTCAAAATATCACGCTTTATGATTTTTTTCATAGTTCACCAAGCTTCTCGACTAAGCCCATGTCGGCTCGAGTCGCAAGGTTAGCCAATGAGTTTGGGCGTCCCCCACGAGTACAAGTATAATTTGTCAATGAGATTCACTCCAATTGACATTCAAGTTCAAGTTTAAAACAAGTCAAGTTCACGTAAGTCAAGTAACAAATCAAGTAAAGGAGAACGAGTACGATAAAGCACGCACTCACCTCATCAAGTCATGTTCACGTATATAAGTAAGATCAATCAAGTAGATACAACAATTCATGCACTTGACACTCACCAAGTCAAAAGTAAGTAAGCAAGTAAGGTCTTTAGTTGTCCGCACCGGGATCCCTTTCGAAATCCTCTTGAGCACCTGAAGAAATAGTGACCAACCATCACTCACATGCACTCTAGACCACTTAACATTCAAGGAAGAAAATGCACTTGCTTAAAACTTAAACAACGCCTTAAAAGAGTTTCAATTCATCGAAAACCGAGATTAAAAAAATGAAGATTTAAAGTCACAAGGGAAACTTGTATCCTCCACGAAATTGAGTTTAAAATGAACTATCAATCTCAAAAGAAAGGGAAAAGTTCATAAAAGTTCGTTTCTTAGGAAATCAGAACATTTCAGCTTTACGCGACAAAATTTAGAAAATCATATCTTGAGTTTGGTAAGTCCAAAAATTGGAAAATTTACACCATTGGAAACTGGATTCATAGTAATAAAACTTTCTAGAAGACACTTTTCCCAGATCCTAACTAGAAGCCATTCAAATCTTAGCTTGAAATTGCTGTTTCATGAAGACAAGGCATAACCAGTTCTTGTTTTTCAGCAAAGTATGAAAATTCAGCAAAATTCATAGTTATTGAATTAACCTCTGAAATTTATAACACAACAAGAGTTTCAAGTAAATTTTCAAACACAACAAGCATAACTAAATTCGGATTTTTAAACAACGAGATACAATAGTTTGAAGATGGCTGGATTTCACAGCCTGTTCAACAATTTTCCAGTTTCCAGCTTTGACATAGTTTTGAAATTAGACCATATCTAACTCTACACAAGTCCAAATTGAGAATAATTTATGGCTTTAGAAACTAGATTCAAAATGCTTCAAATCATCAGAAGACATCATTTTCAAATTCCATTCACAAGTGAGACGAAAATGAGCCACAAGATACAGTTTCTCAGTTTCTCTTGGATAAACAGGTAAAACAGGTCAGTCAAATTTTCCGATTCGCTACGGCTCACTCAAAACGAACTAGTAGGGGAATTTTATACCGTTTGAAAGCCCTTGGTGTCTAGTTTCAAATGCCACAAACGGCACTCGATTTTGACTTTTTTGCAAAGAGTTATGCTCAGACAAAGTACCAGTGGCTGGCTGGCCTGATAGCAAATTTGCAGATTTCTTCCCTTTCAAAAACCCTAGTTTCATGTAACCAATTGAAATGATTTTTGAAAGGCAATTTCCACACACATAATACAACATATAACAAGAATTTTAGCAGCCATATAAGCAACAAAAATTTGAAATCCAAGCAAGACATCAAAACAGAATTTCGGCCAGCTCTCTCTCAAGAGTTTCTTCCACTTCCTCTCCTCTTATCAAGCTAAAATCAAGTCCCTCATCACATAAACAACAACAATCAAGTGAAAGAGCCTCAAGTCAGCTACCTAAAGGCCACCTCAAGACTAGCCTAGGATATAAAGCAAGAAATAAAAGTTTACTCAAGTCCACTAGCCTAGAATCTTGATTAGGGTTTCAAACCCATGTAAACCAACCACCAATCTTTGTAAAAATTGAAAGGTTAAAGAGGGATGAAGGGTTTACCTTTCCAAGCACCTAAACCCTAGTTGTAAGCAAGAGTTTTCACCAAAACTTTACCAAAAACACCACAAGCTTGCACCTTTCTTCTAGCTAGAGTGAAATTCCAAAAGATTTGTGGGTTGGATGAAGATTACCAAGCAAGATTGGAGCAAAAGATGGAATTTTCTCTTCCCCCTTTTCTTCCTTTGTGTTCGGCCGAGAGGATGAGAGAGTGAGGGAGTGTTTGTGTTGTGATTCTTGTGGAGGAAGAATGAAAAAAAAGCTAGCCATAAGTTGTGCAAAAAGTCAACTTTCAATAGTAGCGAAATAGTGTCGTGCACTACCACTTTCTCTCTTGTTTGATACACTTAACTACTAATCCTCCAAGGTAGTTCCTCTAGCACTACAATTACTCATACATATTAGCCTAATATTAAATTCTCAAATCTCCAACTTTCGAGAAACTTTCGACGCGCGCGCGATAAAAGTTTAATTTAAGAAAATTCATGCAAAATAGTAAAATTAAATAACTCTACGGAAATATAATTATAAAATAGACTAAAGTAAGAATAAAAACGTGAGTCCTCACATTTGGTAGTTATAGTACTTAGGGCGGTTGTAAATATGGGAAAAGTGATGGGTTGAATAGTGTAAGTGGGAAGAGGTTCTAAGTTTGAGATCTCCCAATTACATTATAAGAAGTTAAAAATGGGAGGTTGTGAGTAATTATATTGGTAAAGTAGATTATTAGGATAAAAATTAATTCTTATACGGGTAATATTAAAAGTTCAAAAGATGACAAAAGTGTTAACACTAATTGCCATTATTTAGATATTATATATTGTATAGATACTAGTGGGAAAAAGACATCAGGTAGGTGTACAAATTAAGAAAAAATTAAGTTGTTTTTATTAAAATCAATAGAAGTTATTCTTTTTGTTAAAAAAAAGTTATGACCTTTTTGACAAACAACTAAAAAACAAATAGAAGTTATTGGGTGTGAGTGAAAGTTATTAGAAGTTACAAAATTAAGTGGTTATACTTAGTAAATCTTTACTTTTTATGGGGGTAAAATTAAAAAATTAAAAAAAATGACACAAAATTTTAACACCAAACCCCCTCCTCATGCTTTATATATAGAAAGATATCTTCACAATATGTAAAGAGGGAGCCGTGGTGATTGGTATAACTAAATATTTTTTCTCATATTTTAAACTTTTAATTTTACCCTTGGAAAAACTAATTTTTTACCCTAAACATGAGAATGTGTTTGTTTGGACTGAAAACCTTTTCCAGAAAACATTTTCCATATTTTCTTGTATTTGGCTACAATTTATCTGGAGAAACTATTTTTTATGAGAAAATATTTTACTTCAAAAGATGGAAAATAACTAACCTTTCCAACTTATTGGAGTTATTTTCCATAAAAATGAGCAACTCTCTTGCCCATTAAGATGAGTGTGTGCGGAAACAAAGGACCGACTAGATTCTAAGCGACAAAAGGGATGGCAACTGAAATCCTATTGCAACTCTGGCAATGAATATCATCTTCCAACTCCTGTGCCATCTCTCAAGTAAGATGAATCTTAGAAAAATCTCCTAGCTAGGGCTTTTCTTGGAGTATCTTTTATGATTTTTTTCTTAAAAGAAACTATGATGAATTTGTTGCTCTAATTTAGCATCCCATTGATTTTCTTTCATGTCTTTTTCTAAAAAAAGAATCTATGATGAATTTGGTGCTCTGGTTTAGCATCCCATAGATTTTTGATAATCATCAAACTAATTTTGCTTGAGTTTTATGGTTTTCCTCAGTATAATGCTTTACTTTTTTTAGTTTCCTTTTCCTACGAGTAATGGATGCTCTTAGTTGCCTACATCTCTGACAATTTACGCCCTTTCTTTAGCAGTTATTATAGAGGAATTAGGACTTGCATCCTTAATTATTTGCCTCAATTGATTAAGGTTCAAAGAATTATTAGTAGTTTTTAACGTTTAAAGAATTGTTAGTAGTTTTTATGTGAATTTCCAATCAATTGGTGTTTTAAATTGTTTGGATTTGGTTGTAAGTACATAGGCTATTCTGATTTCCTGTCTAGGGAACTTTATTTGTTGGGTTTCATTTGACTTGTTCTGGGGTCGAGTGAAGCAGAAGTTGAAACATTTGCAAGTTTTTTGGGAATATTGTCTATCAAACTTAAGGATAGATCAAATGTTTTTTCATTTTCCACATCTTCTGGCATAATCATTTGCATATACAAAGTCATTAGTTCCTTATATGTGATGAATTTATAACCCTCGGCTTTTACCTGAGGAGTTAAGATTAACACTTTTATGTTGAATTGTAAGTTTTTGGGTCTTTAAGTACATTAGGACATTGTTGGCTACTTCACAATTGGAACTAATGGAATCATTTCAATACTACTAGGTTTTCTGCCCTGATGCTATGCGTCAGGTAGCTAGGATTTGTTATTTTACTACATTGGATATGAGTCTGAAAAATTGGAGTGTGGAAAGAGTAGTTCAAATGACAAGAAAAGTTGTGGTAGTCAATAACTGGTTCACGCATATTAAAAGCTATGACGGCCATTGGCGCATATTCTATGAAGACTCACAAAATTTATCTATTTTAAACTCCTAATTCTAGCTCATTTAATTATTTATTTGGCCAATTGCCCTGAATATTATTTTCTAACCTTTTTAGACCTAATTATATGGATCTATAGTTTAGTTATATTTTTAACGTGACTTGTTTCAAAATTTAATTTTTGAAAGTTCGTTAAGTGAAAATAGTGAATACGCGATTGGAGTCAATAATCGATTCGAGAATACAATAAGTTTGGAAAATTGGAGACTTGTACATTAGCCTTAAAATAGGTATTTTTATGTTTAAGTATTCAAGTATTAGTTAGTTATACTATCGTTATAAGAATTTCTTGAAAATTTCACTTTATCGCGCACAAATCGGAAGTACGCATTTTCACGCGCGCAATTAATTGAGGGACTTAAGACCATTATTTTTAAACCATTGAGAGTGAATAATAATAGTATGAGAATAAGTGCATTAGAGGTATAGTGCACAAGTGAAACAAACTCGAGAGGAACCGAGCACGAAATGCGCGCACGCGCGGAGAGAGGGTTGACTTTTGAACGAATCGTAGCCACAAATTAAAGCTTCTCTTGGAAGCTTCATGTCAGACCAAAACCTCTCTCTCTCTTGCTCTCTTCTGGCCGGCCACCCTCAAGAAGAAAACAACCAAGTTCTTCAACTTTTCCTTCATCAAATCTTCACCATTTCATCTCAAATTTCACCTACACTTAACTAACCACTTGGAGGCCATCTCAAGCTAGGAAGAGAGCTTGCTTTCCACGGTTTTGTTGAGCTTCAAGAGGCTGAAAATTTGTGCTTTGTTCATCAAGAGAGGTAAACCACGATCAACTACAAGAATCTTAGTTTATGAAGACTATCTTGCACTTATAAGCTTATATAATCATGTGGGTAGCTTTATTTATGTTGGAAAGTTGGTGTGTGGGCTCTATGAACTCCCACTATGGCTTGATGGACTGATTTGTTGTGTTTTGATGTTATTAATGTTGGATTAGTGTTTAATCTAGTGGAAATAGGTTGTATTGTTGAAGGAAAACTCAAAGGAAGTGATGAGGGAATTTTTTCATTTCTACCCCTGTACATGTCGTGGCCCTTAGAGAAAATTTTTGTGGTTCTAATGACTTGTTTATGATATATACATGTTGTGTTGGTTGTGTAGAAAGTTTCATCCAAAAATTTCAGGATTTGGATGGGTAGATGTTAAGTTTTTGAAAGTCTAGTAAAACTGGAATTTTCCTGAAACTGCTCTGGCAGTGTTTTTCAAACGGCTATAACTTTTTGCTTCGATGTCGAAATCGAGTGCTGTTTGCGGCAGTGGAAATTAGACATTCCCATATTTCTAACAGTATAAAATGCATGTTCTTATTCCACCTGAGAAGTCTATACCAATCGTTTGAACATGACTGTCCTGTTTCACGTCTACACTGGGAGTTCTGTTTTGAGCAGCGAATTGATGCTCAAATATGAGTTAGCTTTGGATAGATTTTGAAAATGATTTCTTCTAAGAAATTGTAACTTTATGAATCTAGTTTTCAACACCACTGACCATACTCGATTCCAAGTTGAATTGAGTGAGTTGTGGCCGAAATCCAAAACTGACTCAATGATTTGAAACCCTCTTTTGGCTAGTAAATATCTAAATCTTGATTGGGACTTGTTGTTTCGAAATTCTTGGTATTAATCACCTACCAAATATATCCTGGATATTTTTTAGACATTACTTATACCAAGGGACCGTGTTTGAGACATTTTTTGTTGGCCAAACATTTTGAAAACGGAAAACTCATGTACATGGCAGATTTGCCTCGAAATTTGAAAACTTTGGTGATCTGGTTAACCAACTTTTCGTGTGTATTTTTCCATGAAAATTGATAGAGGAATAGCTCTCACATGGTAGTATAATACTGCCAAATTTGGTGCCATTCCGAGTTCATTTCGATGCTCAAACAAAGTCCCAAAGTTTGTAAATTGAACTTGGAAATTTGCCTAACCGTCTCAATTTTTTAGCAACTT
This sequence comes from Coffea eugenioides, assembly GCF_003713205.1. Lineage (NCBI taxonomy): Eukaryota > Viridiplantae > Streptophyta > Magnoliopsida > Gentianales > Rubiaceae > Coffea > Coffea eugenioides. The sequence continues at coordinate 31,105,114 of NC_040037.1, forward strand.
TGAGCCACTATATCTTGGTGTTCAAAACTCCGATTCTTGTTTCTCTTGTTTTGTTTTAAACTTTGATTGCAACTCTAATTGATTTTCAAATCTGAGAGGTTAGTTCAAATCCTGTCAATTTTACCGAATTTCCAAAGTTGGCGAAAAACCAACCTCAAAACTGTCTTGCAAGCCTAAAACAGTAACTTTGAGCCAATTTTTGAATTCCTTCCGTTGGGAATCATGGGAAAATGTATTCTAGGAGCTTTTAGTACTTTGGAAGAAGTTTCCAACAGTACTAAATTTTCTAATTTTGGACTTGTAATGAGTGAGATACGATTTTTCAAAGATCTCATATCAAAGCTGAAATTTTTGAAACTTAAGGAAATGGAGTTTTTCGAATTCTCCTTTTCCCCTCGATATCACTTGAATGTTTTACACTTGATTTCAAAGATGAAAACTCGATTTCTCTTGTGCTTTAAAAACCCCACTTTTGAACCTTGATTCGCGAGTAATTTAGGTTCGCTTTCGTGAAATTTTCTTAGATTGTACAAGTGTACAATCATTCGTGATAATTGGGGTTTATACATAATAGTTCACTATTAATTACTCAGGCTCGCACGAGGACCTTCAAGAGGATCCCACAGTGAACGCTTGAATTTCAAGTGACATTTCTTCCTTGTTTACTTGGTGAGTGTCAAGTGCATGATTACTTGAACTCCTGTGAACTTAATACATGCTTACCTGTTACCTATGACTTGAGATTTTGAAAAAATGGAGGCGAGGGTGTACTTTATCGCACTCGTTCTCATTTGAAATAAATGATTCATACTTGACCTAACTTGACTTGCTTGACTTGCCTTAACTTGCTTGACCTGACATGTTTTGACTTGAAAAATATGTTATGGCTGCATATGTCGCTGGAGTGAATCTCCTCGGCTCACACATGTTACATGGGGGACGCCCAAACTCATAGGCCAACCTTGGGACTCGAGCAGGCATGGGGTTGGTCGGGAACCTCGATGAGTCATGAGAATCACATGATAAGTCTGATCTATTTGGAGAGATCTCGCTTGGCATACTCGTGGGGTATCGCCTTATAAATGTCGTGCGGGCCCGGTGTGGTATGTACGGTGGAAGGACATGAGAAGTAAGTGGAGATCTACGGATTGGAAATACCGACCCGGTTGACGGAGAGTCATCGCGGGAAGGTATACGAATGACCCTGGCAAAGCAAGTGTAATTTAACTCCTGAGAGCTACCATATCTTTGAATTGTTTCTGTTTACATTTCATTAAAATTGTTAATTACTCGCACTTATCAATTGACCTGTTAATTAGGCTTGTTACTTGGACTATGTGCTTGTATGTGTGTTTTTGACCTCACGAGCGTTTTACTCACCCTGTAGTTTTGTTTTCCTTAACAGGAAAGGATCGGAAGTAAACCTCGGAGAAACCTCTTTTGAATGTACTTTTGTATTAGAGTTTTCAATGTACTTGGCTAGACTCTGGATTATTTCATATTTTGGGAATTTGATGTAACTTTTGGAAATCCGATGTAAGGATTGGATAATTGTTATATATAGTTACATTTGAAAGTTTTCCGCACTTTCTTACTCATATCATCGTGATGGCGGGTATTTCATTAAACTTGAACGAGATTTGTCTTGAATCCTGGCGAGAGCTGGGCAGGCGTCCCGCGGACACCCTTTGGTTCGCCTTAGGAAGAAGTGGGGGCGTCACATATTCTTTCTCCGATGCTGAGCAGCAGCATGCTGTTCACGTCGCCTCTAATTTTTTTCAGCTTAAACCTCTTCTAAACTTTTGTATACTCTATTCCAACCCATTCTCAAATCATTAATCTACACCATAGAGAAAGGAAACGAAAAGCATAACCAACCATTTAACTGAATAATAACTATTACGATTATATTGATGCAGTCCATTTAACAAGAAAAAGAGTAACTCTTGCTCAATCCCAAGCAGCAGCTTTAATTTGTTGCTTAATTTAAGCTATACAAACCAATAAAACAGAGCATAACTCACATTAAACATCTGCAAAACACCTAAGCACCGATGCACAATTCACCTGCTCCTTCCCAACTGCAATCACACTAAACATTTGCAAAACACCTAAGCACTGATGCGCAATTCACCTGCTCCTTCCTCGATGCAATTATTTACAATCTAGTAGACAACTCAATAGGAAAACGAGGAAAGAAAGAAACACTGGATAGAGAAGGATAAAAACAAAGCAGAAACAAACATAGGAGAACAAGGAAGCGAAAAAACACTAGGTAGAAAAAGGCTAAGAAAAGAACAAGAGAAGGTAATGGAGAGAAGGCTGAGAAAAGAATAAGAAAAAGCGATGGAGATTGCAAAACCTTGCAGCAGTGCTTGTTGCATCCAGCCTCTAATCACCACTAAACTTGTTGCCATTCGAGAACAACACATGGGGAGTGATGAATTTCCAGCAAAACCACTCCCACCCAACGCCAAAAGACCACAACACCCCTAAGGCTCAAGAAAATCATAGCATAACCGGACCATGAGCACTGTTCACAAGCCATTCGCTCTTTATATATGTAAGATGTATCATAAGCTGAACTTCCCTTTTGGATTTGTGAGTGGTCTACTTTTTTTATTGTGATAGTTCTTGCCATAATGAAAAACTAGGTGAATGATGTTTTCTATTGACTGTTGATCACTTAGCTTTGTGAATTTTGATGACATAATATTCATGTTGCTATTTTTCTTTATGTTATGTGTGTAAAATTTAATGTTAAGAAATGAGTAGATGTCCAAGACAAGTTTCAGCTGAGAAAACCCATGTTATCCATAAGGGAACTATCCCAAACTTCTAAATTTTGTTGTCTTAGAAGTGGGAAGCTCTTTGATTGTTCCTCTTGAGTTGATACGTTTGTCTATTGTTAAAACTGAAGTTTCCAATGCTGAAAGAATGCATAGCCTATGTATGTTTCAGTTGCTGGTTCTCGTTCGTGCTTGGAACACGAATTCAAGGATAACTTTTGAGTTGTGGTTGTATTTAAGAATAATAGTTGTGTTGGTTTGAGCAAATCAAATTATAATAATCTTTAATTGTTGCCTTAATCAGCTTAAGTCTAATCCTAGCATTCAACAACTAGTAGAATCCAAGACAAGTTTGTGAAGTTAGTGAACTAATCTCTAACTTGTAAAAACTTGGAGCTGATTAACAACACCATTTTCTAAGAGGTAATAAACTACATTGAACAAGTAGTCTTTGTAGGGAGTATTGAGAAATGGTACTAGATATGTTGTAAGTGATGTTAGACTGCAAATTCAAGTTATGCTAGGGCTAGATTAATTTCAAATGCTAGAAACTCATGGTGAGAGAAGGAGAAACAAATAGACATATTTACACATTTTATACTTGAAAAATCTATGCAGTTTGAATGTTAAACTCAATCTAAAATGACTTCATATGGAAATTTTACAAGAACATACTGATTCACCAAGTTGTAAAAAAATTGGTCAGTGTATAATAAGGCTGTCAATAAATTAAAGGATATTTAATTGAGAAGAAAACAAGATTTAGGGGAATTGGCAGCCACCTCCACAACTTCTTGTCTCTATTCAGCGATGAATCCAGGCAAGCACTCCATTCGGCACATAAAACACATAGTCCAATCATGGGATCTTAATCATGCTTTTCAATGATCATCACTCAATATTTATATGCTTTTGAATAGAATAATACATCATTGTTCGGTTCATCTTTCTTAGTAGTTGAACTATATAAAGTAGTAGATTAACTCCAAATCCAGTGCTTTATGTGCTATAGATATTTTTAGATTTTTTTCCATCCTTATTGTTGCCTCATTACTGAATAGTAGTGTGGTTTCAAGATCATTGGTACACAAACTTGCATTCTTTAGTTGTACTTTCAATTTGCTATCTTTAATTTTCACAATACACTTAATTAATGGTTATACTAAATGCATGCAAGTAACTATTTTTTTTTTAATTTTCAACAAGTATTATCTTGTAGATGCTAGATATGGCATTAACAATGGGTTCATTCCTCCTTATTTTGGAGTTCGATGATAATCTCCCTCGAAATGAAAAAGAACTTTCAATTTTTGTCACTCTTCCTTGCTGACAACTATCAAACGAGATTTTGGTATTTTAAAGAAACGAGTTAAGGTGGTGGATAATGAACCATTTTGGAATTTAAAAACCCTAGATATGGTCTTGGCATACTATATCATATACAATCACATCATGGGTATAGCTCCAAATGATATATACATAGAAGTAGTCATTCAAGATCAACAATCTGAAATTCCAAATGTTTTAACTGAACAAGCATCTCATGCACAGCCTTATCAAACACAAAGTGAGAGGCGAGTTGAAAATAGAGAACAGGCAAGGAAAATGGATGCAATTGCACATGCTATGTATGCAGATTACACGCGAAGAATATAAAATAGATAATTTAGATGGAAAATATTTTGTCCAAAATATTTCTTAAAAATGACCTGTAATTTTGTTGTACTTACTTGTTTGATAGTCTTCCACTAGTCCTTCATACATTTTTAGCATTGATAATTCCATTTAAGGATTCATAGTATAATTTGAATAAATGTTTGACGAAAATGAGAATATGATTATAGTGGACAGAAAGTACAAGTAATTGGTAATGAGATGAATGTTTGAGGGTAGGACATTTGTAACATATCAACAAACACTAAAAAAGAAAATCAAAAAATATTTTCACTCATGAATCAAAGATTGGAAAATATTTTCATTAATTAACCAAGCACCAGAAAATTATGGAAAAGGAAATAACTTTCCAGTCAACCGAACCGACTAATTGTATTTGTCAACGTAACCGTTCATAACTATTCTAAGTATTGCAACTACCAAATTATCTATTTTTTTTTATTAAAAATTACTTATAAATTAAAGTTTGTTAATAAAAAATTCTTATAAAATTTATTTGTGTAAGATAAAATTTTCAAATTCATCAAAAATAATAATTATTTCTAAATTGCACACACATTGCCTTTAACGCTAGTATTAATTATTTATGAAATACATATGACATCCCGGGTCAGAAACGGCGCTTATTAGCCCAATTTTTAACCATTAAGAGTTCTAGTTCAAGGAACAGATTGAATTTTTAAAACTTTGTTCGTTGAATTTTTAAAACCCCCAGTCCTTTGGTCAAAAACATAAGGGGTCTAAATGTAATTAATTCTAGGCTAACACAAACCGACTCCTACCCGCTCCATTTGTCCCTGTATATATATATTAAGCCATCAACTCCTCGGCCGGCTCCAAAGGTGATTAATATATCAACACTATAAAAATATTCGTTAACCCTAGTTAATTACTCTCTTCTGTTAAATCCCATTCATCATCCCCTTCTAGCTCATTATTTTCTCCTGCGCCATCTTTGGTCCTTATCTTCTCCTATCCCGTCTTCTCTTTCTCACAATTGAAAAAAAAAAAAGAAAAATCCAGAATATCTGTATCCATTCAGGTTTTGTATCCCTTTGTTCATTATAAAAAAAGGTGAAGAATTTCCTTACAATTTTGGAAATCAGTTTTCTCTCTATTTATCGTCTTTAAAATCGTAAGCTCTTTTTTCCACCTGTTTTTTGTGTTTTCTTCTAGGGTTTTCGGTTATTTAGTTCTGGTAGTAATTATGCCGCCGCCGACGAGCAAATCAACGTCGTCGCTGTCTTCCGACGGGGAGGCGCCGGCATCGAACAATCTCTGGATCGGTAATCTATCCCCTGAAGTTACCGATTCGGAATTGACGGCGCTCTTCGAAAAGCACGGGCCGGTCGATAGCATAACCAATTACGCATCTCGAAGCTATGGCTTCGTATATTATAAGAAAATTGAGGACGCCAAATCCGCCAAAGAAAAGCTTCAGGGCACAATTCTCCATGGGAACCCGATTAAGATCGAGTTCGCTAAACCGGTTCGTCAAACTCTTTTGATTCGTAGTCATAAAAATCCCAACAGTAATAATTATTATAATTGTTGTTCGAAATTTTTTGTTTCAGTTTTGATGTGGCGTTTGATTAATAGCACTAATGGATTTCTCGAATTTTCCTCCTTCGATGCAAATTTTGCTTTTGCGTTTTTTATTTTTGATTTTTTTTTGAGGGGCTTCAGTTTTTTTTTTGGGTTTGGGGGGAGGGGGGGCCTTGAAGTCGAATTGATGATTCCAACTTTTTATACGAATTCATGGTAATAGAAAAGCGCGAGAAAAAGATTGTGGTTCCATTTCTTTTTCTTTGGGTAATAGATTTATTTTTCTCTACAAATCAAAGTCAGAGATTAAAAAAAAGGAGTAAAGTTAACAATTGTGAAATTAAAAAGGACTAATCGACAAAGAATTGAGTTTTGCTCAAGATTTTCGATAAATTTTCCCTGCGCACCAACCCAATGACTAGGACGGCGGAATAGCCGGCGCTGCTATGAAAATCTGGGCTGTTGAGAGCAGCGTGAAAGTCTGGGCTGTGTAGAGAATATGAACATGCCACAATTCAACGTACGTGAATACTAATTTCTTACAATTTATGCTTCTTCAGATCTTGTAGAGAATATGAACATGTCACAATTCAGGGTAAAAGATGCGTTGGGCTTTTACGCATCAAAGCTCAATCTTGTAGAAATTCATTGTATTGTATGATCAAAGCTACTGGACATGTTCCCGAAATTTTTGCGTTTATTACACTACCAGTTTCTGGGGTACTTTCCCATTGGAAGACATACCTTTTCGCACGATGACTTGCAATGTAATCTAAGTAATCGTGCGTCCAACTTATCGAGAAACACGTCTACCCATTAAAATTTCACTTGAACAACAAATTCCAAGCCTTTCAGCATCTATATATTAGATAAAAGTACAAAATATTGACAGTTAACTGTGCGACGATATGTTTTGCATGGATATTTAGATCTTCAGGAGTGTGCCCGTTTAGATATGATGATGGATGGCGCATTAATAGATAAGGTCAACCATGGTTTTTCCTTCATGTAATTTGCTTCTTGTGGTTTATGAGCTGGAGACATCATAGGATCTGATCAACTGGAGGTCCGACTTGTCTGGCAAATGGTCAACTTATTCTTTTATTGCACTTAGTACCAACGTTTTCTTGCATTCAATGTTTAAGATGCAAGGAAAAAGTTATCACTTTGCGTCCATTTCTGGTTGAACAGAAGTTGTGTTAAGAAAATAAATCATCATACCAAAATCTCTAATGAGCAAATTGTCGTATAAAATACTATATGAAAAAAAAAGAACAGTGTGGTTGCAAATCTTTGGACACTTCTTTAGTAGATTGTGCAAAAACGAGATTGCTCCATTAAGGCCTGACATTGCAGTAATTTGATACATGATGAATCCTCTTTACATGCATGCATAGGAATACTGGTCAACTTCTGCTTTTTAAAACTATTTTTGAAGTGGAGTTTATTTAATTGCCTAACAAATTTGTGGGGCGGTTGTGTTATTACTTGTTATAAGGTGCTGTGCTTGCAGTTATTTTTTGCTTGTTTGTCTAGTGCAAATATTACATTTGGTGTAAACAATGGGCGTTCATTGGTCATAATTATCATTAGATTGAGACCATTTGAACTTTAAGTCCCTTCATATCCTACGTTGTCTCTTTTGCCTTTTTCTTCTGTCTTTTTCATGATTTTTCTCAAGTTACTAATCAGCGTAATTGTTGTATTGATGGTAGTTGTTCTTTTCTTTAGCATGTCTTGCATGTATAGTGGACTTCAGTGAAATATAGAATTAGAACAAAAAATTAATTATGCTTTGTGGAGCTGATGGTGTTCTCTGCCTTGTTCAGACTTGGGTCTATGATAGTTACTCTATGTGATGCATCATATTCTATTCTTTTCTTTTCTCTTTCCTTGTTTTTGAAATGTCTTTTCTTTTCTCACTACTATGGTTTCATTTGTTTTTTGAGTTCTATAACTATTCTGCCACTTATTCCCCTATTGTATTTCTGAGGCACCGTACTGGTAGTCAGTTATTGTAAAAGTGTAAACATGAGTATATTTTTTAGTTGTTAATTTGTGTCAATATACATGATAGATCATCAAAATAGGCCTGTAAGATTCAGTTTGTTTTGGTATTTTGTTGTTCTTATGTAGTTTCCTTGCAGGCTAAACCATGTAAGAGCTTATGGGTGGCTGGAATAAGCCAATCTGTCTCAAAAGAAGAACTGGAAGAAGAATTTACGAGATTTGGTAAAATCCAGGAATTTAAATTTCTTAGAGACCGTAATACTGCATATGTCGACTTTTCTAGATTAGAGGATGCTTCTCAAGCGTTGAAGAATATGAATGGGAGGAGAATTGGTGGGGATCAGATACGTGTGGATTTTCTTCGATCACAACCTTCTAGAAGAGTAAGCATCCAACTGCTAAATTACCTTAGAAGTTTGGTTATAGCTTCTTGTTGGTGACTTAGAAAATATCATACATTGGTCATGAAAGTCATGGCTTGTACTTGTTCCATATTGCTCATCCTTGTAACTTGCATAGAGAGGTTATATTGTGTTCACATATAATGCAGGAGCAGTTACCTGATTTTCGTGATGCAAGGGAAGGACATTTCCCCAACAGGAGCATTGGCCCTCCAGATACACGGTGGATGGCACAAGAGTCTATCCAAGTTGGGTCAAAACGACATGTACTATTCAATCCTTAAAAATGATTTAGTTTTTGTCTGCTGTCATCAGTGATTTTTGTAGATCTTTATGCTTGAAAGGTCTTCAGATTGGTTTTTTTTTCTGCCATAACTGTCTTGGATGCAAATCTTATTGAAACCATTTCTTGTTTCTTTTGGGATCCATGAGCTATCTAAGAACTAATGCTCTCCTGTACTTCCTTTTCTCCCTTTTGCAGCAATTCCAGTCTCCAGGAGGGCGGAGGGGAGATGGTCAACCAAGCAAGGTCTTGTGGATAAGTTATCCTCCTTCAGTTCAGATTGATGAAGACATGTTGCATAATGCAATGATTCTGTTTGGTGAGATAGAAAGGATTAAAACTTTTGAAGACAGGAACTATGCGTTTGTACAATTTAGAAGTGTAGATGAAGCACGACTTGCAAAAGAAGGTTTGCAAGGCAAGCTTTTTAGTGATCCACGAATCTCAATTGAGTATTCAAACAGTGAACTTGCACCAAACAAAGATTACTTGGGGAATTATCCTGGAACCAAAGGGACAAGGCCAGATACGTACCTGAATGATGTTCCATTTAGGCATGGACAAATGGACATAATTAGTCATGATTCTGGAGTTTTGCCACCTCGTGGAGCCCCTGGACCTGATGGCATTATGAGGCCATTAGGTCCTCAAGGAAATTTTGATCTTCAAGGTGGTCATCACGCCCATTTGGGGGGTCCAAATTGGAGAAGATCTTCTCCTGCACCTGGCCTGCTGTCTTCACCTTCTGCCAGTCTCAATCTGCCAAATAGATCTGCATCAAGTGCTTGGGATGTCTTTGATGCCAGCCAACTTCAGAGGGAGTCCAAAAGATCAAGGGTTGAGGGAACTTTGCAAGCTCACAATTCATCATTTCCTGCCAGAAGAACTGATGACCAAGGGTTGGGTTTGGATGAACCATATGGGCTTCGTACATACGCAGGTTCTACAGATCCTCTTTCTAATTTTGAAGGAAGAAGTCATCTTAGCCCAGTTGGCATGCAAATTTCAGTTGGTGGACTAGGAAAGCGCATTCCTGAGCCTGATTATGTGTGGCGAGGGATTATTGCAAAAGGTGGCTCACTTATTTGCCATGCCCGTTGTGTTCCTATAGGGGAAGGTATCAGTTCTGAGATGTAAGTATATTATTTTCAAACAACTTCATTGGTCTTTTTGATGCTTCTTGCAAACTTTGTGCAGTATGTCCTTAGTTTGAATTGGACCGCTCTTTCCTTTATTTTATTGCATGAAGCATTCTTAATAACTTAATTTCTTCCCATATAATAGAATGTTTACTTTATTTATAATCTGATGTTTAGTTTATTTGGGTGGTCTTTTGGGCTTTTCATGATCTCGTCAAAGTTCTACTGTAAGTGTGCTAAGTTTTTGTAATTCTGTTGTGGGGTGGTTTTCACTGGTGTTCTTTTTCTATTTTTCTCTGTTAAGTAGGTTGTGCATGGAGTATTTCTAGTTGCATATCATTTTTTTTCCCCGAGTATCAGCCATCTATTTGAGTATCTTAAAATTGTTGGATGGGTTTAGTGCTGAGTGTTCATCAACAGTATTTATTCTGAGTGTGGCATATGCTTCACGCATGGGACATAGCTAACAAAGAAAAGCTGTGAATTGTTCACCTGTAGTTTCCCTATTTCAGAAGTCTGATTGTTCCATGAAGTGTTTGTATGGGATCCAGGCGGTTGAGTCCATTTTAGTTCTTGCTGATTTTCGAATTTTTCTGCCTTTGAGTTTTCTTCTTTCCATGAGTTTTTGTTTATTTAGCTTATTGCCAACATTTATTTGATTTAATTCCACTATTGGCTTGACGTATAATGTGTGTTCATTTTGCAGTCCAGAGGTTGTTAATTGCACAGCTCGGACTGGGTTGGACTTGTTAACCAAGCATTATGCTGATGCTGTTGGTTTTAGCATCGCATTCTTCTTACCCGACAGTGAAGCTGATTTTGCTTCATATACAGAGTTTTTGAGATACTTGGGAGCTAGAAATCGGGCTGGTGTTGCCAAGTTTGACGATGGCACCACCTTGTTCTTGGTGCCTCCATCTGATTTTCTGACCAATGTTCTTAAGGTTACGGGACCTGAAAGGCTTTATGGAGTTGTTTTAGAGTTTCCCCAAGCAGCTCCTGCTAGCTCAAATATTCCGCCGTCATTGGTTCAGCCGCAGTATGTGGATGCACAGCAGCAAGCTAGTTCTCTAACTGGATATAATGAGATAGCGCAGGAGGAAATTGGTATACAAATGGGTTATAACAAGGTGGTACCGGAAGATATGAAACCACCTCTGAAAATGTTGGGCTCCTCTTTGAATTCTACTCCGCCAATCAATAATGCTGCAGTTTCTCAAGCTGGACTTAAATTAACACCTGATCTTATTGCCACTCTAGCTTCTATATATCAGGGAAACAGTAAGTCATCTGGTTCAGAAAGTTCATCAGTACAGTCTGCTTCAACAACATTGGGCCCTGCATTAAATATTACCCCTGCACCTGATAAAGGACTTCCACAAGGGTGGCAGCATGAACGTCAAGTTCCTGAGCAAGCAGGTTATGTTACACAACAATTCAACAGCCAGTTTCATAGCCAAGCACAATTTATTCCACAAGTTCATGCTTATCCTGCGGTGTCAAACACCCTCAATCTTCCTGCTCAAGGTGCCCTTGGCTATAGCCAAATCCAAGATCGTGGTTTCAACATGCAACCTCAAGGTGCTGTGTCATCTAGACCAATTGCCTCTGCAACCCCATCTCAAGGACAGGTTTCAGCCTTGTCTAATGTTGACCAGCAGCATCAACTTGGAATGCCCCATGATCCTCTGAAGGGGCATGGGATGGCACAGGGAACTGATGCATTGAGGTTGTATGGTTCGTCGGTCCTTCACCAGCCTACAAATCTTGTAACATTGGGCAGTGAGATTAATGGTCCCAATGTCCTACAGCATGCTTCTATGCCACAAACTACTGAAGCTGATGTTAGGAATCAGGTGCAGGAGCATCATTCAGCTTTGCAAGGAGCAGGCCAGGATACATCTGAGACTGAGGAAGAAAAGAATAGACGCTATCAATCAACTTTACTATTTGCTGTCAATCTCCTTAACAGGGTGCAGCAACCACCTGGAACTCAGACTGGGCAAGGTTCTGGCAGCTGACAGAATTGCCCCACCAGGTAAGATATCAATTCCTTTGTTTGTCATCAGTTGGAGTAGTTTTATGATAGCTGCTCTTCTACTATAATGCGGCATTTTGGTTTGATTATGTGAGGGCAGAGTTAAATTTTTGCAGTTTTCATGATCTGCTGTGTTGCTATTATGTGATTGGTGAACATGTGCTGTTTTGGTTTTAATCTCTTTGAAGAGTACGTTCCTAAATTAGTTGGCTATAGTTTTCTATGCCTGAGGCTTAAAAAGAAATTGAGGTAAGCTAATGAATGGGCTGGAATTGAGTAGGTGGTTCCCTGCAATGCTGTTTTGAAACATTCATTGAAAATTTTTTTGGGGGGAATTTGGTGTCAAGGAGATGCGCTGGGAGTTTCTCAGAAGTTACCTGCAGATAGAAAGTTACTTGGTCGACAGTTGCCTGCTTTAGGAGTTTATTTAAATTTGAAGTCTTCAGGTGAAATTGTTTAGCTAATTGCAGTGCATATTAGTTAGGCTTGTGGAATGTAGAAGTTAAATTAGGTAATTGATAGGAGGTGGTGTGAATTCTGGTCTTTAAGGATGATCATTAAGCAAAAACAGAAGTTGTTGACCGGGAGAAAGAAACAGGAAGTTTGTTGCTGAAATGGAGGGAATTAGAACAAACCAGACAGTATTCTTGTTTTAGTCATCTACTTTAGGAAGTATCTGTCACTTACACTTGTCATGGATATCTCTTTATGGTTGGGGTGCTTTAGCTAAATTGAACTACATTCAAATGTATTTTTGTCTTTTTCTTTTACTGGAGTTCAGTTGTACATTCTAAGTTATTTTTGTAGCGGAATTCAGTGGGACAAAAACAGGAAGTTTGCCACTGAAAGGGGTGGGAGGAATCTCTTTAGGATTAGTTTGATGCAGATAAAGTTAACTACATTCAAATTTATTTTTGTTGTGTGTTGCTGAAGTGCACTAATATATGTTAGGTTGTTGAATATGCCATATAAAGACATGTCTATTGTATTTTTGACTTGGCCAAGTGTAAACTGTATAATTTGTTTATTCCTACAGGTTTTGGGCCTTTGTTCCCGTGTTTTAATAATGCATTTCCTGTGTCATTTTTTTTTGGGGCAAAACTTAGTGTTTTAAGTTCCATGAACTCCATCATGATTAAATCAGTATGTTCTAGAAGTTTGCCCTTGTGCTGTCTTTATGGCATGGTTGAATACTTACAACTAGGAAAAAAGTTGGGTGTGTTTAGCAGATGTTACTGAAGTTGTTTTAGCTGGATTCAATGTTCGATGCATCTTTTATGTCATACTTATTCATGAAGTTAAGCTAAAGTATTAGGGATTAGATTGCTCCCTTAGTACCGTAGTGACAAAACACGCCCCCCCTCCCTCCCCTCCCGAAAAAAAAAAAAACCCCTCCTCTCCTGTCTAAAACATAGGAAAACCAAAGAAAAAATGGAGGAACAGAGAATCTTCATCACTTCGCCTCCTGATCTGGCTGTTAGTGAAGATGAATTGTAGTAACCTTTTCTCTACAGTGGTATATTCTGAATGTCTCATTGTTAAATTTAGTTGTCTTTAATGAGTCAACGCTGTAGCAAGTTGTAAACTTGGCGCCATGCTTGGATATTCAGTTTTTTTTTTTTGGTGATTTATAATACTTATTTTGATTACATGTATGCCTGTGCTGACTCTCGTCAAGCAATTGGTTGGTAGTTAAGATAAATTTACATCTATGCTTTAGGGCTGTTTGACTGCTTGTCTAAGCATTTGCCTTTTTCTGTTGCATGTTCAAGTCCATCATGTGTCACTGTAGATTGCGTCTTTTCTTGACTATGGTTAACTATATTCTTTCAGTCTGTCGGTGTCATGCTTTTCATCTGTAACACTGAGCATCTATGAATCTTGTCAAGTGTAATCCTAATTTATGAAGCTTTTGTTTACTTTTCTAAATATTCCTATGGTGTTCTTTCTATTTCTTTATGCATGTTCTTTCTGTAGGTAGGATAGAAGAGTTTTAAGTGAGATAATATCAGATGTTAAAGCATATTGGAGTCTGTAGAGTTGCCATTAATAAGCCGGAAAAGAGTAGAAGTGTTTATATGGAGCATATACCTGAGCATAACTGATTCAAGTTAACTATAGCAAATAAGACCGGGAAAAGGGAAAAAGGCTTGGAGAAAGATGTAAATGCAATGAGCAGATAAAAATGTTGATGACTGACTTGCGCTTTTGACCTTGTAACTGTCTTAGTGGTTCCTGAGGTTTTCTATTCATGGGGATGGGTGTCAAAGTGGGAGCACTTACTACTAGGTTAACCTGGGAGTGGGGCTGTGCATTCGAGAGTATAGATCCAGCAAACCATACAAGTTTGTTACACCTTCGTGTACTTAAATATTTCAAACCCAAAAGCATAAAGCTGGGTGTGAGGCTGCTAGTACCAGAGTATACAATCCAGCATACCAATTAAGTTTTTTACACTTTCACGTGCTTAATACATTGAATGCAACTCCAAAAATTTCTCTCCTAATCAAATCTAAACTTGAGACTGAAAAGTATTACTCCATTTACAAACTCTGATAGGAATCCGTCAGTTCACAGTATATTGCGTGAAAAAATGTGGCACCTAAAGGAATTAACCTAGCTCTTTTAAAGCGTGTTAGCTTCTGCAGCCCAAACCGATGAAATTTGCGCTGTTAGTTTTAGCAACAAACTTTTGATAGACCAAAGCAATTTGACAAATTAGAGCTGACCAACCAACTTTTGTCGAGACAAAAGAATATGATAATGTTTTTAAAAAAATTGAAAAAAGATTGGGATTCTTCAACTCTTTGTCTAACTTAGGTACTCTCTATAAATTAAATCGTTGTCTGTATTCACATTACTACATGTTTTTCGCTACATTACGTGGGAAGATTACTAACAAGTCTACACAATGAGGATTGAACATTTGTTCAGTCAAGTATGACTTGGGATAGATGCTAACGAATTTAGATGATTCATTGACTGCATAGGTTTGTGCTGACCCGGATAAATGGACACTCAAATATATAGCGAGTTGATAATGAGCATATTGCGCGGCTAGAAGGTGATAGCGACTGTAAAATGTAGAGAAGGTCAATCATGACCAAATACTGGTTGGAGTTCTACGATATGGCAAAAGTAAATAGGAAATAAATAATGCAGCTAGACGGGTTGTGGAAGGCAAATGGTATCTTAGGATAAAACTGATGAACGAAAACAGGGTGCCCTATTTGGGAATCTCCAGATCTATGCGGTCTTTAGCGGTCCAATGGGGTTTGTTTGAAGGGAAATATTAACCAAAACATTTGGTCTATGATTGTATCCTCCATTGCGAAGTCTTCTTTGAAGTGGAACGCTCGTGTATTAATTGCATCTCTTCGACACTCGGAACAATTCGTGTTTTAACTCCATTTCTTAACTCTTGTAACAGCAGTGTTTTAACTGCATTTCTTTGGCACATTATAGCCGTTTTGTTAAACTAGTTCTAATCAAATACACAGCAAAGCCTATGCGTTGAGTTTGTATGCCTTTTCACAAATGTGATTGTGCGTAACATTTTGTGTAAAGTTAAGCTCGGTGTTTCTTAAATATATCTCCATTACTAGAAACTTCCTTGTGGTCGTTCCTTGAAGTTTTTACCCCTAAGCGCATTGAACATGAATCGTCTATGCCTTCAGTGCTACTACACTGTTTTCTTTTCTGAGGTACTTTCGTTAGTTGTGTAGGATATACACTGGATTGACTACTTGTCATAGTCCGTCAGCGTGTGTACTAATGTAGCAAGAGAATTCCTTGGCTATGAATTTCTCCCATTATATGATGTAGCAAGCGACGTTGTGGCTAACTCTCTGGTAATTCACCTCCTTTGCAACCTAATCGCTAGGTTTTCAGTTGACTTGCGTCGGCCAATCTTTGCGCTTTGATCAATCCTGAAAAGTCTCAAGGACTAGTTTTACTCGTAACCTTGCTCCATCTGACCTGTTTGGCACGATAAGCCTCCTAATCAGATTTATCCCTTTTTTGTTCCTTTTCTGATCTATGCTTATTTATTTAACCTCGAAATTTTGTTCTTTGGGCTTTCAAAACCAAAATGTTCGATATGCAAAAACCATGCAAATGATCTGTTATTCATACTCGTTTCTGCAATTTCCCCGTCTTTATAGTTGCCAAATCTTTGCTCGTTTCTGCGATGCAAATGTAGATAATGATAGAAGGATGTGCAGGTTGGGTGTTGTATGAGGTGGTAAAATTCCATGAGCTCTTTTTCTTTCATGGTCTATCCCTGATGTAAAATCACACCTGTTCATACTACAATGATAAACACAAATATCCTACGTTTCGGATACCATCGGTCGTGCAAGTGAAATTGAGCAACTGGCAAAATGAGCGAGTGGTTTGTTTAATTGTCACTTTCATCAAGAGTGTGTGCCAGAAATTGCTTCTAGTCTCCGGATTTTTTGCCTTGAAATTAGCCAAAATAGTATTTTGCACTATTGACAAGTGTCCTTTTCTTTTTGGGGTCCTTCCGCTAATGTTTGACAAGCTATGGTTGATGCTTGGTAGGATCTGTTGGCTTTTGGCAGGAGTGGGCCCCAAAACCCACTGTGCTATACACTACATAGATACTAATTTATTTTTATTTTTTTTTAAATACCCCCCTTTCATTGTTTGCTACTATTCACTTTAGTGTTACAAAATTGTAAATTCCGACTACAACGGGCAGCTAGTACAAGACAAAATTTAACACAATGTTATATTGCTTATTCTCGCCATGTTTAATCCCAGAAATTCAACCAAAAAAAAATTTCCTATCTATGTTCAGAAAATAAGTTTGCCGAAAGAAACAAAACAGAGACATGCAACTCTTTTTCCGGGTTCATAAGTTTTACGAATATGTTATACGGGTAATGTTGTATTAGGAATGTCCATTTTTCTTGGTTCTCTATGTTCGGAAAAAACCTGACTAATTTGAATTGATTTTGCAATGTGTAGGCGTAGTGGACTTTGGCAATGTCGGATTCGGGCTAAGTTTTGCAGTCAAAGATTAGGAGCTCCGATAAAAGATTCGATGCGGGCCGTCAAATGTGTGACAGAGCTAAATGGACGCAATCATCGTTTTGTTTTTTATGCTCCATATGACTTCTTCGAAGGCGACCCTCTTTTTCTTTTGTATATTTCTTTTTTTAGCATAATGGTCTTTTGGATATTTTTTTGTCAAATAATGGTCTTTTGGATTGGATTATCACAATTGTTAGAGCAACTTTTCTTTAGCCTTCTTAATTTAAATTGTGATATTTTGCTATTGGTTCCATGATACTTACGGACACATTGCACGCCCACGCATTCTTTCTCATGTTACAATCCAATGACAATCCCACAATTCTACGATTCAAATTTATAAATTTGATCTCAGTCCTAATAAAATTTTAGAGTTAATTCTGCGGTCGATGCCTTAGCCAAAGGAGCGAGCACAACTCAAAATTCAGTGACGTATGAAGCTTCTACTCTGCCTGCACGCGTCAAGGGCATATCGTGTATAGATAGACAGTAGTAACCGCATATTCGTCATAGTACTAAGTTACAATTATAAGGAAATAGTACTCCTGTTATTTTTCTTCTTGTTTATTGGAGTCTTGGTCTATATGCCTAGGACTGGTGACGACTCGAGCTGCTCGCGAGCTGCTCGAGTCAAAGCTCGGCTCGAGCTCGTGTTGACCGAGCTCGAGCCGAGCTCGAGTAGTTCGTTAAGATAAACGAGGCGAGCTCGAGCCTTCGTTTCTTAGGCTCGATAGCTCGACGAGCCGCTCGTTGGGCTCGAGTAAGTGTGAAATTACAAAAATACCCTTGCTTCAATTAAAATTTACATGTTCTCTGCGCACTAAGCTATAATCGATGTTCAGCCACTGTTGGTAAACTTTCCTCCTTCCTTCACTTAGGTTAACTTTTATGCTCTGCTGACTCCTTCGATTGATCTTCTTCCTCCGCCACCGACTGTCCAAAACTCCCAATTTCCACTTCCGTCACTGCCATTGCTGCTACCGCTAGCTGCATCTCGAGTTTCTTCACTTCCTCCCACTTCAGCCACAGTCATCGGTGCTACTGCTAGCTGCATCTCCACCGCTTCCGCCATCTCCACTTCAGCAACCTCCAAGATCTTGTAGTGCTAAGGGCAGGTTGGGAAGAAAGGCAAGTTCCAAGGAAAGGCAGAGGAGCAAAGCTGCGAAAAAACAGAGCAAGGAAGGTTCATCTGAAAAAGTTAATCTTCTCCACTTCAGCAACTTCACCGCGAGAGACCACTGTAAGTTAATCTTCTCCATTATATTTCAGTTTTCATTCGAACATAAGCTTTGAAAGATTTCAGAGCATGTTTGCTGATGAACGTGCCAATTATCTAACTAGCTCAACTCGCTTTTCAAAATCATGATTTCCAAAAGAGGTTCCTGTAAGGAAAACAAAAGGAACAGAAAGGGGTGAGCTTGCCCTCAATGAGGTACCAGACATATAGCAGAAAAATCATGGCATTTCACATTTAACAAATCAGATACCCATGCTAGATGTAAAGTAAAGTAACTAATGATTCACATAGGAAGGATACAGGTGGCTCTTAGGAGCCAAATTCCCATTTGCGTCACCGAAGCTTGATCGAAGTTGACACTCCGCCAACGTATATAGAACCAACGTCCGTAGACCCCTCTTTACACCGAATCCCGTTCACCAAACACCCCTTTACCGGGCCCGCTCACCGCAAACGAACAGAAATGGTAATACTCGAGTATACCGGAATCAAGGGTCTCAATACCCAAAATCCCCCGAACAGTGACTACCGTTGTTCGTTATCTAATCGTCCAGCCCTTGCCGGCCCGACTCGAATAACTTAGCCACAGGATTGAGCTCATAGGTCATAGAATCCGAACAGATGCAAAGACACAGATAACAGATTCAAATTTTGCATAGTAAATTGGCATATGAACAGACAAGAGAACGAGTGTGATAAAGAAGAACACCCTCGTCTCGAACAAATAAACAGATTGCAGAGCAGAAATCAAGTTAAACAGCAATGGAGGGGAGTGGTACACTCACCGATTCAACTTCAAAAGTTTTTACTTCAGATTGGCCTTAATCGCCAAGAAACCCTAAAATAATCAAAATAAACCAATTGAAGGTTTCACATCCAAATCGAGCAAACGGAATGCACAAGTGAGGCTCGACTACACGTCGTATACCTTGCCAAATAAATACTAATGCAAGGGTGCAAAAACATGATTTTCTTGGAAACAAAAAGGTAACATGAAGACTTAGGCACAAACAACCCAAAAGCCTTTCATTTCTACAAAAAGGCAAATCCAACTTAAAGGAACCAAACGGCCTAGAAAATCGGGCAGCACTTCCCCTAAATTTCTTACTTTTCCAGCCCTTAAGGCTTCACTATTACCTCAAATCAGTCCCAACATCTCACACAAAATTCATCTCATTACCCAAAAGCCGTTCACTAGGCTCAAAGTAGTACAAGTACAAAAGTTAGCTAGGAAATGACCGGAATGAAAACAATCCCTAAAACATGCAAACAAATACAAGGAGACTCGATAACGAGTCATAAACCAATGCCAAATATGACCCCAATAGGGTTCCATAAACATATACAAACATTAAAGAAACCAGAAAATTCGAACATGCAATTAACTTTGGCCCTGAAAAAAAAATAGGTTTTGACTTTACTTTGCGGTAATAGCACCAAATGCACTACGATTATCGGATGAGGGTGAAAGACCCACCATTTCGAAGCTAAAAGACAGGGCTACAACTTCACAGAAGGTCACTCAACCCAGTTTTGAGTGCAAACAGGTCAAAAATGCAAGATACTTCATCAACAACGTAAAACAGATTCACCAAAACGCATTCTAGCGGAAACATCATAACTCAGGTTCTACAAGTCCAAATCCAGAAATTCTAAAACCAACTGAAATCTAAGAAATAGGGTTACATTTCATCAGAAGGCCTCAACAACCAATTCGGAAGCAATTCCAGCCAAAACAACCAATTACAGTCGCAAATCCCAATTTCGGGTAGAACCAGAACAGCAATAGTAATTTCGATTTTTCTCACTCTACTCTACTCCGATTGACCTGAAATTTTGTAGGCACCTCTAAAATGTCATTCCCTACAACTTTCATGTTTTAAGAAAAGGCCAAATCAGCCTCTATATATGACCTAAAATTTCGGACAGAATGTAGCTTCAAGAACCCTAGATTTTTCAATTTTCTTCCAAAACAGAAATTGGTTGCAATTAATCACTTTTTCCACCTTCTAGATGCCTTATATACCATTTCCAATCATCATACATAGCCACATAATCATGCTTATATTAAAACATAAAAATCCCCAAAAATAATAAAACTTCACCAATTCAACCAAAACTCAAGATTTAATCCACAAATTTGCATCTTATACTACCACTAAGCATCAATTAAGCATCATTAGAGGGAGGAGAGGGGTACTTCATAACTTACCTTAAGAACAAGAGAGAGAGAGCTATTGGTCACCTTAACTTTCCAAAAAACTTCACACAACAACTCACCAACACTTCCTTAAGTGATTTTATGGAACAAAAACAAGTTTAGATGGTTGAATTCTTGAATTTGAGCAAGAGAGAATCAAGAAGTTGAAGAGGTTTCCTTTCTTCCTTTCCTAGAGAGAAATTCGGCCAAGCTTGAAGAAAAATGGAAGATATTTGGTCAATTTTTGGTTTTATTTAGTAATTGGTAAAAGGTTGAATAGTAAGTCAAAACAAGATTTAATCATATGGTGACACATGTCCCTCTCATTAATTCATGCCTAACTTGTTTTTGTCTTTCTCACACCTATGCACTTGGTACCTCTAAATATCTCATAACACCCGGTAAATTAATTCCAGTATCCAAAACTTAATCTAGTTGGCCGAAATTTTCCGAACTTTTCGCACTAGTGGGTCCCACGTCCAATATACGCTCTTAATTTCTCAAAACCTATTTGATACTAGAAAAACCATCTAAAAACTATATTTACTCATAAAAATTATCTAGAAAATTTTCGGATACAGAAAGTGCAGAAAACAAGCCATGAAAAATGCGAAAACCAAGAAAATGCAAATTACGGGTTCTCACATATCACATTAGGGCAAGTGCGATAAAGTACACCCTTACCCGACCATACCAATCAAATATCATTAGATCACATTTGTCAAGTATTGAAAATAAGTGTCAAGTTCAATCAGGCATTTGGAAGCACTCACCAAAGATTTAGTGCTTGTCAAAATCACGTTCAGGTGTAACTCCTTGGTTGGAATCCAAATCTGCGATACAATATCATTTAAAAGTTTGAAATCAACTAGGGTTCGAAACTTAAGAGTTTCACTTCAAGAAGATCAAGGAAATGAAACTCATACCTTTAGTCTTTTTGGAGTATATGTAGTAGGTTTATCTGCATCTACTTGTAATAAAGTTGTTTCTTCTTTAAGAGTTGGAGTCATTATAAATTTAGGATTTAAATGTGAAGATAAAGGTCTGTAATATATTCTATATATTATTGCAACGACCCTTTCATTCAGCCATCTTATCCCAAAATCTTATCCGGAACGTGTTTTTTGTGTTCATGCAAGTGAATGTCTACTGAGATAATCCACAACGGATATCGGAAGAAGAAAGAAATGAAATATAAGTTTCGGTCCAATGAATTATTAATAATTTTGAATTAACACATAGTTTCAATTTAAAAAGTTATTGGACCAATCTAGTAGATTTGGAGGTATCAAAACAAATCTCGTTTGATCTCTGCGTGGGATTCTCTAAAATCTGCGTACGACTAAGTGGATAGTTATGACCAAATTTTGCAAGTACATAAAATTTCTAAGGGGAAGGATTGAATGAGATGTCCCACATTTAAAATCGGAAGAAGAACTAAATCAAATATAAGTTCGACCCATCAAATTACTAATAAACTAGTTTTGTACCCGTTCGTTGAACGGGAATCCTCGAAAAAAAAAATTAGTTAATTTTATAAAAATGTCGATATAAAATACAAATTTAATGTATAATCTATTATAACTTGTCTTAAGTATATTACTATGTGCGCATTGTAATATAAAATATTTTTATAATATAAATTTGAACATCTAATTTAGTGAGTAATGACTCAAAAATGAAAAAAATAACATTCAACAATACCATAACATTCAAAAACTTGAAAATAAATAAAAAAGTGCAGTAAATAGTATTAAATAATATTCTATTCTTCAGGAACTTGTTTTGATTTTTCTTCTGTTTGAACATTCTCCTCGATTTGTTCGTGCAAATCAGCATTTATTGATTTTTCATTATCACTGCATGATAGGAAAACAGGATAACTAAGTATAAAAAAATAAATGATTTATCGCATTCAAAGTTATGTATAATAATACGTAAAAATTATAATTTAAGAAAGTAAAATAGTATATTAAATCTACCTTCTCATGCAAATCTTTTTATGAGGATTCCCTTCTTCTGTGATTTTTGTTGAACCCTCTGATGAATTATTCATATGAAGTGTATTGAAATGCTCTTGATTAGAATCATCTGGTGTACTAATTGGGATCTGGGAAGAAAATACTTCAGGTTGGTATTGGTTGTTGGTTCCACCAATCTGATAATGATTTATCAAAATTAAAGGCAAAATATTATGTGAGATATAATATGTGAAATATAAGATAAATTTATTGCACATTACCTGTGAAAGCATGAAATTTGTTTCCCTCTCGAAATCACAGTGGAACCATCTAGTCACTGTAAATCTATTACTACCTTGTTCCAAATTGTAATTGTTCAACTTGATTTGGAACACAAAAGGTTTCCATGTGATCTTATTTATAATTGATGACACGATTTCATTGCTAAATCCTTCCTAAAAATGAAATGCATAATAGATTTTTTTTTGTTATACTATTCAACGGCTAAGATAAGTGTCGGATTGTCTACTATTATTAAAAACTTCTCAAAAATTAGATATAAGTTTACCTTGTTAAATTCTTCAAGAACAAAAGAAAGTTTGTGTTCTATTATTCTTTCAGCCTCTTGATCAAATATAACAAACCAAGCACTACCGGTTGCATCACTTGCCAAGACTTTTAACATATACCTGTATAAAAACACATATTCTAAAAGTTATATTTATGTAGATATTGTAGCAATTAAAATGATAAAAAATGTTAACACCTACAACATACCTCAATTTAAGATACTCCACATTTTGATTGCAAGCATTGCACACAAAATTAGATCCTTCTAATGTCACTTTTCTCTGACATTTTGGATATGCTTTGTAGTGCAGTTGACTATTGAAATCAACTTTCAGAATTGTCACTTTGGAAGTGTAAACCAATTCCTAGAGAAATGACCAATTTAAGCAGTCAATTTAAATAATTAATATTTTTAATTGTGAAAACTAATGTGCTATAATTGTAACTTGTAACTTTAATTGTACCTCTGTTTGAACACCGGCCATTATCTGATATATCTCTGATAAAAATTTTCGATTCTTGAACATTAGTTGCTGTATAGCTTCTCGCGTTTTTGGAGGATGTAAAACCTCAATAGTTTGAGGAGCAGTGATATCAATGCTAATAACAATTTTATCTTAATTACTTATATACAATATATATGAAAATATTAAATAAACATTTAATAAAGATATATAGCTTTACCAATTCAAATAATCTGCAACTTCAGAAATATTTAGATTCATATATACTCGTGTGGCAGTTGTTGATGACAGATAGTATGAACTTGAGTAAGCATCAAATCTTGAGCTCCATTAAGAATGCTAATGAAAAGAAATAACAATATGTTTACTATGAGAGTTTCACTGATGTTTATATCATTACCTCTGAATTGTTTAACTGTCACTGAAGAGATCACCAACACTAATGGTTGATCAGACACCAAAATATTCTCATCATTGAACTGATTCGATGTTGTTCCCCATAATGTGACATTAATGCTTTCACCACTTCAATATAAAGCACTCAAAATTAATACTTGAATAGAAATTACTCAAAAATAATTGTTCAAATAAGAATATGAGCTAATCTTCATATTATAACTAATTTATTTAGCAGACTAAATTAAAAAAAAAAGCAGCAAATACCTTTTATTGCTAATTGCAATATCTCATTTTTTTACAGTTCCATTACTCTTCGAAACTTCATAGATCGGTCCCACTTTAGAAAGTCTTCCCACCACATCTATATTACACATAAATAAATAAGTATAACACATATAATTATTTAGGAATCACTACTTTCAAATGAATAAAACTAAAAGTAGTATTTATAAAAGTAGTATTTACCCTATTAACTTATTACGTCATACCTGATAAGAATGTAAAAACTTGACATCGTGAAGAGAGGTCATTGAAATCGATGAATTCAAATTTGTGAAATTTTATTGAACTCATTCGACCATCAAGCTTTTTCACCAGAGTTGTATAAGTGAAATAAATATTATGCTCATTGTGCACAACATTCCAAGATTGTTTTCTTGGTGTCACTCTAAATTTCTCCAAAATATAGACATCCCCCTCAAGTAGTTGTGGTCGAAACCTTTGTACCAAATTTTTTGGTACAATAGCCACCATATGATTATCCTAAAACAATTCAAACATCACAGATTACGAAAAAATTGTCATGAAATAAACAAATTTAACTCAAATCAGTCATAGGTGGATGAATGATGGTACTTACATTTTCATCGAGTAGTACCATTTCAAGAGCAAACACATCACCAGTATTTGTGTTAATGGCATCCCACATGCGCGTCACTCTAACCTTGATTTTCTTCGAATCAAATCCCACAGTCAACTGATTCAAGAGCTTGTGGCTTGAATTCATTGTAACGAACTTGTGTCTGCTACCAAAATTCACCAACTTATAAAATAATTGCATATAGGTATCTAAACTAAATACTTCAATATATGATTAATAAGCGCATAAATAAAAACAAACAAAATTGCATACGCATGAATTATAAATCAAGCTTTAGAATTTAACCTATACCAATGCGTAAATTATCATATATGTCTCGATAAACAATATTTCTTGTACGACGATTTTCCGGATTTCGATCATCCTTGATCAAAAACTTCAATCCTTGACGGGAGGTTACTCGAGAAGCAGCAACGTATAATTGGCCGTGACTAAATACAGGTTTTGTCAAGTACACTCCAACGTTATCAAAAGTTTGGCCTTGACTCTTATTTATTATCATAGCAAAACAAACCTTAATAGGAAACTGACGTCGAATCATCACAAAAGGCCATTTTGAATCCGTAGGAGTCATGTCAATCCTGTGAATGAAAAATCTTGTCCCTATACTTGACCCTGTAATCATTTCAGCTTCTATGATGTTATCTCCCAGATTTGTAATTATCAACCGTGTACCATTGCACAGACCCCGACTCTGATTCATATTGCGTAGCAGAATAATTGGAATTCCAACCTTTAACTCAATTGAATGATTTGGAATTCCAGAGAATTTAAGTGTATTCAAAAACTCAACCGGGTATAAAGAAGCTTGCTCAAGTCCGCAATCAGAGGTGGGACAGATTCTATCAGCACTTAAGTATATCCTAGATTGGCCAAGAATGGATGATAGAATAACAGAATTTACTTCATCAACAACATCATTGGTCGGGGCAAGAATAGCTCTATTGCGAAGATATGAAGCATTATTATAATTAGCCAATAGATCAGGATACGTACTATCAATGATGCGGTGTATGCAGTCAGTATCCTGAGGAATGAGTAGATTATTAGGAATCTCTATCCAAGTAGATTCGTCTTCATCATCAAAGGAAATAGCTGATAATTTTCCTTCACCCAAATCTAAAATCCATTTGCTGAATTCTTCTAAACTTTCAACAGAATCTGAATGCATGTCATTAGCTCGTATACGCATATTCAAAGATAATAGATATAAATGACAATGACCCCAAAGCAAAGAAGATCGATTAATTGATGAAGCAACAATTTCAGTTCTACCCCTTTTGGGTACGACAGGAAGAATTTGCCTGAAATCACCATCAAGTAACATAGTTTTGCCACCAAAAACTTTGTGCTCAGAGTCAGGATCATGAAAGCGTAAGATATCCCTGAATGTTCTGTCAACCGCTTCAAAAATATTTCGATGTAACATTATAGCTTCATCCCAAATAATCAATGATGCTTTACAAATTAACTCAGCCAATTGTGATCCCTGTGATATTGCGCAAGTAGAATCACCATCTATAATTATAGGAATTTTAAATCTCGAATGAGCTGTCCTTCCACCAGGCAACAATAGAGAAGCTATACCAGAAGATGCTACCACCAAAACTATTTTTCCTTGTGAACGTAATCGAGCAATTATAGTTCTCCACAAATAAGTCTTTCCTGTTCCTCCACTACCATAAACAAAAAAGAGACCACCGAGACCATAATCAACAGCATGAATGACTGCATTATACACTTGTAGTTGTTGCTCATTCAACCCACTTTGTAGTTGAAAGTGTTCTTGTGCAAGAATTTCCCTATTATAATTCAATTCCTCAATAATAAACCGATTTCGATTATCATTATCCAATAGCATATCAGGGAATGGAATTCCAGGAAATTCTTTCAAACTTCTACTATTTCGATTGAGAATTTTTTCAACTTCATAAAGTGCATAATTCTTTATTTGGGAATCACTGAAAGATATAAAATTATCTCCAAGTATACAACGTTGTCGATAGGATATGTCATCAGAAAGAAACTCCCAATTTTTCTCCCATAAATCTAATGGATTAGATACCTCAGAAAATAATAACATGGTCACAAATAATTCACGTAATTGCTGACCTGTTTGCCAATTTGCTGCTTCTCTTATAGCATTATGCCATTCTTCATCACTACCCAATAATCTCAACGCTTGACATGCCGCTTTAAACGTTGGATGCACGACTCCGTTAACTGTCCTAATCTCCTCAAATGACCTTGGACCTTTGACAATGTTCAATAACATGCGTAAGTAGAATCTTTCTCCAGTTGAAGGATGAGCATAAAAAATTCTACCTATTGATCGACCAAACTTCCGTTTAACCCATTTTCTCAACTTCTTTTTCCATGTCCATTGTGTAGGAAAATCTGCATAAGTCAACTGTTGAGCAGATGTATCTGTGGAGTTCGTTTTCATCCATTCAATGAACATTGTACTATGTTCTTCTGCTCTATTTAATACTTCATCCAAAGGATCATTATCACCAAATAGCACAGGCTGTTCATTTGGAAGATGAAAATTTAATCTTTGAACGGCAATACTCCGATATTGGATGTCAAAATAAAAAATTCTCCAGCAAGCCTCTGATGCTGATATATATTGGCAATCTAGATATCTTTTTATCTCATCCACTTCACGAACAACTCGTGTTCCACTCTGTCCATCAGTTGCATCATTTTCCTCAATGACAAAAGTGGCTCTATCATATCCTTTATTCACATATTTGAATAAATATTTTATAGACCTGCCCTGATTGCACAATTCAACACAAACATGTCCCCAATATTTGACAACCAAATCAACAGTATGAGGAATGATCCATCGATTATCAATTTTCACACCAGCTTTAATACCTTCTCGTCCATTGTCCCTTCTCCTGTATACTGGAAAATCGTTTTCATCAATTATTGTTTCAGTCTGAAAATATTTGGGATAATGTTTACTGCACTTTCCATTTTCCATACACGGTGACCTTGTATTAGCTGGTCCACATGGTCCGTGTGACATAAATTGTAAAACTGCTTCATAAGCTATTGGATCAGTATTCTTATCTAGCAATTCGGCTGAAATGATTCAATCAACATCTCTTGGTGTAGTGCACTTATCATCTGGATGTAAGAATAACAGATTATGCGCATGGGGCAACCCTCTCTTTTGAAACTCAATTGTATATAATGCTGTACAAAGTATAAGTATATGAAATTAAATGAGAATTTGATATAAATTAAATATTTTTGAAAAAATAAATAAAATATTTTGTTAGTTTGATACCTGCCATCACCTTGCCAAAATGCTGTCCATGTGTTAAATCATTCATCAATTGATCTAATTTTATGTGAAAAACACGTGCAACGATATCAGGTCGATCCACAACTTTCTGATCAGGGATCAAACTTATACCCTTGCTGATTTCTGGCCAATTAGAATTGCATGTGAAAGTAATAAAAAGATCAGGAGGACCCATGAATCTGCATATTGCTATTGCATCTTGATAATTTTGAACCATATATCTTGGTCCACCGGTAAAAGTTGAAGGCAAAACCAACCTTTTTCCTGCTGATGCAGGTGTCGTATCACCTCGTACCACATTATCTTGCAAACCTTTGTATAATTCTGCTCTAATCTTTTGCTGATTGGCACAAATCCAATTCAAATTATTTTCCTCAATTGCAGCAAAAGCATCAACAATATACTGCTGAAATAAATTACCTGCACTGACCAATGTTTTCGCTTCATTGAGTCTATTTTGTATTCTGAAAGCATAGAATTACCGCATGCTGATAAACTTTCTTTTACCGTTACTCTTTCTTGGATTTGGAGACACATTTCTTGGTATGTTCACCCTAAAACCATCTTCACCATAAGGAAATATGATTGGATATTGCATCGCCATAAAACTTGGATGCAATTCAGTGATTCTTTTTAACCCCATAGTTTTTTCCTCAACAATAATATCTCGATTTCCCCTTGCCTGCTCTCCATCACCGACTATAAGTGCAGCTACTTCTGATGATGTTGGTAAGTTGTATTGTCTTCCATCTCGAGATCGAGTACCAATCAATCTCAAACGAACTGACATGTAATTGGATTCCTGAAACCTGTCCCTTGCCATTCGAAATGCCTTTGCAAGTGGATTATACTCGTCCAACATCTCTTTCAATCCATTGACAATTTCAGGATCCAAATCACAATTTCTGTTTACTGTACTAAATGGATGCATCCTATTCCTGACCTCATTTTGTGTGTCATGAACATAAAACTGTGCGAAAGTTCCAAGACGACCATCAGGAGGTATAAGAGACCCTATTTTATGATGATTTTGCCCATTGATTCGAAAAACGTACGGGCCACGTCCATCATTTATGGTGTTGTCAATACAACCACCCATCGATGTGAATGCATACATCATGTTAAAAGCTCTGATATTCTCTCGAAAATGTTTAGCTTGACGTCTTCCATTATATTCCAATAATTGCTTCAGAAATTGTGGTGGTTCGATAAGTAGAGGCAATTGAACTTGCCCTTCTTGACAACAGATTGAAAATCTTGGAGAAGCAACATGTTGAGATTTTATGGTTCTCTCTTCATACCATAAAATTGCTCCACAATAAGGACATGTATGCGAAGGAAATCCAAAATCCCAACGTTCAAAAAATGTACCTATGAATTATAAAAGATTACATTTGTCATCACGAAACCAAAAAACTAAATGACTCTTACATTTAAATCACAAAAACTTACGTTTAGGAATGTCTCTTCGTTCATAATTAGGTACATTATTGCATGAAGTATCCATTTCTGAATCTGCATGAATATATTCAAAAAATAGTGCTTGAATAGATAAAATCATAAAACTATAAGAAAAGTATTATTGTCGTAATTGTAAGAGAAATCACATACCTAATAAAGTGTCTGAATTAGCGAACTGATTCATATCTAATTCCTCTTGCAAAGATGATGAAGCATGTTGAACTCGTTCCCCACATAAAATATTGACAGGTTGTCGAAACCTGTGCAATAATAAATACCTGCTCAAACTAAAAGTAATTTCTGTAAATAGTGGTAAGCAGGGTCGAATCCACAGGGACTGGGAGTAATTGTTTCTTTTTAAATTCACAGTGACAAAGGGGGATGTTTTTATCTCAGGGGTGACAATTTAAATAAATTCAAATAAAATCTAAGAAACTACTAAAATTAAATAACAAATTACTAAAATCAAATGAGTGATAATTAAGGATCTAGCCAAGGAATGACTTCAGCAATGGTTCACCTAATTGATCATCGATAAGCAAAGGCAATTCCAATTATTTATCAATAAATAGGTTATAACTACCAAACAATCGATGGCAGTCAACTCCTCCTTACTGTGTCAGTGATCAAGGTACGGCCGTTAATCACTGCTCTAATTGAGAAATAATCCTAGGTACGCCCATAGAATTTAATTCTCCAATTGCCTTACGTATTAGAGGAGCCATATTCTAACCAAATAACGCACTACCAGGGTTATTTTAGATTAGCCCACGTATTCCCCTGACACAAATCCAATCATGCCAGTTATCACTATTTTGAGACAATTAAACAATTACGGATTTAACGTCCCAATTGACAATAGATTATCAAATTAACCAATTATCCGGATCCAAGACAATCAATTAATTAAACAATCATAAGCACTGCAATCAAGGAATATGCGAATACCAATAAATAAAGGAAAAGATAAAATTAAATCGATCTCACAATTTTAGGTGACTCAAAGCATCCGTTGTCCCTTGGCTAGAGTGGGGAGATTAGTTCATAATTAATGAACAAAATTCACACAAAATCGAAACGGCAACTGCGGCCTTTGTCCTTGCTTGTGCGAATTCAATTTGGCCGAATGAATGAAAGAAAA
Organism: Coffea eugenioides; assembly: GCF_003713205.1. Classification (NCBI taxonomy): domain Eukaryota; kingdom Viridiplantae; phylum Streptophyta; class Magnoliopsida; order Gentianales; family Rubiaceae; genus Coffea; species Coffea eugenioides. The sequence continues at coordinate 31,135,683 of NC_040037.1, forward strand.
ATGAGAAACTACAGTGTACGATTCAATTCTTCAAAAGGCTCTGACATGTGAGGGAACAAACTACCAAGAGCCCCACTAATATATGAAGAAGAAAAGTCAAAGGAACTAAGCTAAGTAGTCCTACGTACCAAGAAGATACAATCTATTACTCAGGACTAAAAGAATGAAGAAAAGTCTAAAGCTCTCTCTGTGCTGTGCGGCGGCTCCCTCTCCGGAGAGGAAGAAGATTCGAGAGCCAAAAAGAAGACTTCGGCCTCCTCTTTTTAATGCTGTCTTCGGGCCAATTACCAAGAAGGGTTGTGGTTTGATATTCCAAAAATGTCCCTAGATGCCTGCTACTTGAACTCTTTCTTGATAATTGTCAAATTGGCCCTGATTGTGATATTTTTGTTCTACTCCCTGAAATAAATATAAATTACGAAAAGTGAGTAGAATCTAATAATTAATTCACATCAGGTCAGGTAATAGGAAAAATTAATAATAAAATAAATGACAAAATTGCACCCTATCAATTCCCCCCACGCCTAAACCATGCTTGTCCTCAAGCATGAGAATAACGAACAAACACCAATATTTGATAGTGGCTACTGCTCTATCTACAAAATTGCCAAGATACCAAAAAAAATAATAATCAAGCATCAATGGTCAAATCCAAGAAACATCACTCCGGTTAGCTTCTAAACCACAAACTTCTCTAATTTCAGGTTAACTAATCTAAGAAAAAGGAATAACGCATAACATTTATCAGCAAATGGTCCAACTATTAACCAAAATCTCAACATTAAATCTATAATTCGGCAAGCTGACTTTTATTACACATTAACACAACCTTCACTTTTTTCACATTTTTTTCCCTATTTTTTTTTTTTGATTCTTTTTTTTTTCAATAGTAACAAAAGACTTAGTCGCTAGCCATTAGAGCCTTTTGACGCGAACTCCAACATTGGCCAGATGAAGGAGCCTGGTTACTCAGCTTCTATCGCCACGTGACCACGTACTCATAGGAATTACTACCTTTTGACGCGAGAATCAACACTTTTAGGTGCAGATCCCCGGTTTCTCAGTAGTAACTAATAGCGGAGTACAGTCAAGTTTATTCATAGCTAAAAATCACAAAAACTCAATATAACACAAGAACCAAAAGAAAACTCGCATCAGCTAGCCTCATTTTCAAACATGAAGGACTAAAGTTAATAACCGGACCAATTCACATGAAAATGTCAATAATCATTCCCTATGCCTAGGAAAGTTAACCAAAAATTATAAGAGTAAAACAGTCATCGATATTCACCAAAGAGATGTTTTTGGATTCAACCACATTAACTTGATACCCTTTTATTAGTAAATCTTGGCAAAAGTAGAATTAGAGACAACAATCCAACATCAAACTTGGGTATTCATTAAAAAAAAAAAAGTAAACGAAGACTAGACAAATGACAAACTAGAAATAAAAGAAGGACATCTGAAAACTAAAAACTGGCACAGCTATCCCTCCCCCCACACCTAGATCCTACATTGTCCTCAATGGAGGAAATAAAATAATTAAAGCGAAGAGGACAACGAAACTTCCCTCCCAAGTGGCTAAGGGTATTCGGCAGCTGCGGAGGGAAACCAACGTGGTGACGGTACGAGGCCAGGTTCTGAGACATCCTTGCCACTTGGCGGGTGATGTTTGTCATCCGCTCCTCTACGTTGTGAACCTGTGCTTGTAAGTGGCGCCACTCACCATTGTCGCCAATTATCACCCCAAATAACAAAAGACAGAATATCCAACAAAACCAACAAATGCAAATCCATAGTCACTGGTGTTCCCCAACTCAATAGTCGAATGCAAAAGCAAACACGGGCACCCAAGCTCAAATATGGTCAACAACGGCTCCCAAATTTACAGGTAAAAGTAGACAAAGGTCAACCAGAATCCCAACAAATGGTCCATATTTGACAATTAACCGCACAATGTTAACCAATCCAAAAGAAGCATCAAATTGAAGTGAAAACACTCCAACCAGTACCACTGGCGGAAAATGGAATGCACAACCCAATCAAACAGCCCCAAGAAAGAACAATGCAATCAATAATAACTCATAAATTCGACAGTAGTAGAGTAATTCCAAGTGCCCAGCCTCTAACAGTCAGCCAAAAGAGTAGAAGTGACCCAGTGGAGCCAAAATACCCAAACAGTGGATGAAACAAGTTCAACGGCTAACCCACACTAGTGAGATCCCCCAAATAATATAGCTCAATTCGGACAACAAGCAATGTATCCACAGGATTCCCAGTCAAATCTAATACTGAACCCCGCATTTCAACTAGATGCACTGAACTGGAATAAGCAATGTAAAGGGTATAGAAGCCTCCCAATTTAACAAACAAGTGCAATATTTCAGCTCACCCAAATTCTCAACAAATGGCTCCAGTTGGCCAGTTAAAGTTTTAACTCAAAATCAGCAATTTTAAATGAAGACAGCATAGATATTGGACAATAAGAACGCAGCCAACCAAACTAGGGTACCAAATTACGGTCCAGTTACTCCACCAGTACCACTGGTGTAGCGAATAATGAAAGATAAACCACACACAACCAAAACCAAGTCACCGGTAAACCAAAATAATACTAACACTGCCATAGTTGAAGACTGAGTGATAAATACCTCCACTGGTCAATAGGCGAAGCAAGTGGAGCTAGTGGTGGTTAACAAAAGGGGCAACAGCTCTCTTGCTGGTAGAAGCTACGGTGGTGGAGGCGCGAGGAGGAGTGGCTGGCAGCGAGGTTGGGTACAGCTTGAGGTTGGCGTGCGGTGGAGAGGAGCTGGGCAGAGGTGGCGGCAGTAGCTCACGGTGGAGCTGTGGGCAGAGCAAAGGAGGTGCGTCCAGAGCAAGGGAGGTGCGTCCAGAGCAGCGGCGTGGGGCAGTGGGGCGGCGCGCGGCGAAGAGGGAGGAGGTGCGGCATTTGGTGTCGTGAACAGCAGCGGTCGAAGGTGGAGCCTCGGGCGGCGGAGCTTAGATGAGCTGGGCCTGCGCGAAGTGGCGTGCGGGCCCTGTCCGTGGCCTGCGTCGCGTGGCGGAACTGGGAGCGCGGACGGCGAAGGGGGATGGCGGCACCGTGGGTAGCAGCAGCGAGGGGAAGCTGTTGCGTGCGCTTCGGCCGAGCGGTGCTCGGTGGCGTGCGTAGAGTAAAAGAAAAGGGAAACAGGGGAGAAGAAAGAAAGAAAAAGAAAGAAAAGAAAAAAAAGAAAAAAAAAAAAGCTTTTTTTTTTTTTTGTTCTTTTGCTTTTTTGTTTTTTTTTTCATTTGAGATTTTTTTTGTTTGTTTTCAGGGAAAGACTCCCCTTTTTCTTTTTCTTTTTTTTTTCCTTGTTACTTACTTGAAATTTTTTTTTATTTTTTAATATCTGACACTAAAGCTACGTTGATAAGAAAGAGTTTTTGTGTGATTTTTTTTTTGAATCCTTACCTTTCCCGCGAACGTGACGCGGGCACGTCAAGAGAGCAAGAGAGCTCCCAGAAGTTTCTGATCGTGAGCTTCATGCACATCACCACGCGGGTGCGTCATGACTGAAGGTCACCTACAAATCAGCAAAAACGAAAATTAACACCCAAAATCAATCAAACTCAAGGAAAACATATTTAAACTATCACACGAAATCAAACAAATAATTAAAAGAAACAATTGGGTTGCCTCCCAATGAGCGCCTCTCTTTAATGTCTCTGACTAGACATTATCATGTTTTGTTCATGGAGGATAAAATCGTGTGGCTCGTCTTAATGCTTCATCCTCTATATAGTCCTGATAACCCTCGTAAATAGAATAATCCTTGAGCATACGAGTTACGGGCTTCCATGGACTAGTGAATGGCGCCAAATGAGTCGATGATAATTTGCATTCTCCATTCATTCCTCCCTCACTTGCATTTATTGGTTCAAGATATCTCGCCATCGCCACTCTTAATTTATTCCTGTCATGAAATTCAAAACTGTCTGGTATAATAAAGTCAATTTCATTAACAGAAATTGAAGAGTAAGAGTCAGGAGAATAGTGATGAAGGAGTGGAGGGGATGTCACCGCATTTGGAGATTGTTCACTGGATTCATTCGCTTGAATGAGTTGATCCTGGAGTCTCATTTTTTACACTTCAACTTCCTTTTCAACTGCATCTTTAAATCTGTTTCCTTGAAACTCTTGCAGTTCCATGTCATTTGGCCGGATAATTGCATTCTCATCTCCTTCAAGATTGATATTGGTTTGTGAGGGCAATTCGTCAAGGTGAGAAGCTAATCGCTCTATCCTGGATGTCAATTGATGCATTTGATCCGCCAGGTCGCGACGGCTCGCTTGTGTCTCCTGATGAAATCGATTTAGGCTCGCTTGTGTCTCCTGATGAAATTGATTTGTATTAGCAATTAGTAATCCCATCGTTTCTTCAAGAGACATACCTGACACGGAGGATGATTGTTGAGACTCTTGCTGTTGAAAATCCATTGGCTCGGTCGCATAATAAAAATTGGAATTATCCCACCATTCTTGATCATACCCGTTTGAATAAGGGTCATACTGCGTTTGATATTGGGGTGAAAAATCTCCAAAAGTATCAATTGGAGCACTTAGATTATCTTGAAATGCGGGGCATGTGTCAGTTGAATAACCTGAGTCAAAATAAGTTCCACAATTTGCAACAGCCCATTGATTATTAGGGAAAATATGAGTCTCATAACTCCATTCAGGAACAAAGTCCAGTCTATCATCAAAATATACGAGTCTCATAACTCCATTCAGGAACAAAGTCCAGTCTATCATCAAAATATGGAATGTTAGCAGCCATAAAAAAAATAATAATAATAAAAAAAATAAGAGAAAAATAAATAAAAAAAAATGAAAACAAGATAAACTAAAAAAGAAACAATTTAATCTGGCACCAGTCCCCGGTAACGGCGCCAAAAATTGACATGTTGTCGAAGCTTGTGCAATAATAAATACCTGCTCAAACTAAAAGTAATTTCTGTAAATAGTGGTAAGCAGGGTCGAATCCACAGGGATTGGGAGTAATTGTTTCTTTTTAAATTCACAGTGACAAAGGGGGATGTTTTTATCTCAGGGGTGACAATTTAAATAAATTCAAATAAAATCTAAGAAACTACTAAAATTAAATAACAAATTACTAAAATCAAATGAGTGATAATTAAGGATCTAGCCAAGGAATGACTTCAGCAATGGTTCACCTAATTGATCATCGATAAGCAAAGGCAATTCCAATTATTTATCAATAAATAGGTTATAACTACCAAACAATCGATGGCAGTCAACTCCTCCTTACTGTGTCAGTGATCAAGGTACGCCCGTTAATCACTGCTCTAATTGAGAAATAATCCTAGGTACGCCCATAGAATTTAATTCCCCAATTGCCTTACGTATTAGAGGAGCCCTATTCTAACCAAATAACGCACTACCAGGGTTATTTTAGATTAGCCCACGTATTCCCCTGACACAAATCCAATCATGCCAGTTATCACTATTTTGAGACAATTAAACAATTACGGATTTAACGTCCCAATTGACAATAGATTATCAAATTAACCAATTATCCGGATCCAAGACAATCAATTAATTAAACAATCATAAGCACTGCAATCAAGGAATATGCAAATATCAATAAATAAAGGAAAAAATAAAATTAAATCGATCTCACAATTTTAGGTGACTCAAAGCATCAATTGTCCCTTGGCTAGAGTGGGGAGATTAGTTCATAATTAATGAACAAAATTCACACAAAATCGAAACGGCAACTGCGCCCTTTGTCCTTGCTCGTGCGAATTCAATTTGGCCGAATGAATGAAAGAAAAATGAGAAACTACAGTGTACGATTCAATTCTTCAAAAGGCTCTGACATGTGAGGGAACAAACTACCAAGAGCCCCACTAATATATGAAGAAGAAAAGTCAAAGGAACTAAGCTAAGTAGTCCTACGTACCAAGAAGATACAATCTATTACTCAGGACTAAAAGAATGAAGAAAAGTCTAAAGCTCTCTCTGTGCTGTGCGGCGGCTCCCCCTCCGGAGAGGAAGAAGATTCGAGAGCCAAAAAGAAGACTTCGGCCTCCTCTTTTTAATGCTGTCTTCGGGCCAATTACCAAGAAGGGTTGTGGTTTGATATTCCAAAAATGTTCCTAAATGCCTGTTACTTGAACTCTTTCTTGATAATTATCAAATTGGCCCTGATTGTGATATTTTTGTTCTACTCCCTGAAATAAATATAAATTACGAAAAGTGAGTAGAATCTAATAATTAATTCAAATCAGGTCAGGTAATAGAAAAAATTAATAATAAAATAAATGACAAAATCGCACCCTATCAAATATTGGTATTCGTTGATTCGAATGACCAATTTTGACCAACAACCATATGAGAATCTATGTCATTCTGAATTTCGATTTGAGTATCATATGATTGCCCTAGAATTGAGGAATGTGAATTTATGGCTGCACCCGCCACGATTTCGACTCGATTATATTGACTTCCTGTAACTTGAGTAGGTATGTAGTGATTATGGGGGATATGGGTTTGGTTGTAAGGTGAGTCTAATAACGTGGTTATTGAAGTCTCCATCTGACCATCTTCAGAAACAACAGTTCGTGAAATCACGTGGCGATAGGGCTGCTGTTGAATACTTTTCGATCCACTCATAGTTTCAAAAAAATTATTATGTGAAACAATAGGCAGGTTGTACTCATTGGTAAATGGTGACATTATTAGACTTGGATATAATCTTCTAAGACGTCTAGCACGATCTACATTTGGGTGAAGTCTGCTCAATGGGGATATTTGGGTATGACGAACAGCCAGGTGGTTACGTTGATTTCTACGTTCTAACATTACGGCTCGTCGTATGCTCCTACGATATCTAGCCAGCTCAATCGAATCCACTGATAAAAATAAAATACAAGTGTAGTTTATCTAGAGCAATAATCAATAATTTTATTAGGAGAATTATCAAAATATGTAAATATCAATTTATCCTAATTATTATGATTAATAGTGCACATATATTTAGACTAACTTTGTTGTTTATGTTATAGTAAATATATATATACACAGATGCGCACATATTCATTCACACATATATATACATATATTTGATATTTGATTGCATTCAAATATATGGTAGAAACATTTGATATTTGTAAACATATAATTACATCGACAAAAATAAGAATCTCAATTTAGAAGTAATATTCATTTTACATGTCCTAATTTGTATAAGTAAAATAATTTAGCATATAATAAAAAATATTAATAAATAATTAAAATAATTTAGCATATAATAAAAAATATTAATAAATAATTAAAATAATTTAGCATATAATAATAAATTATTTGATGAAAAAAGTAAGCATAACTTACTGGGTTGCTGTCTGTTTTTTATTTTTGTAATCTTCAAACCGAGAAGGATTCACCGAGTTGCTGTTGATAAAAACATTTATCATAACTTGATAAGACGTTGAGAAAAAACAAAATTATAGAAATGCTATGTAAAAGTTGTTCTTAAATAAACAAATACGTTTTGTTAGATTATTTTTCTTTGATTAACAAATGCATTTTATTTAGACTAACAAATGTTAGAACACACAAACATGTTATAAAGTGAAACTTTCAAATTAAGTACAAAGTCAATCATTCCAATAAAATGCAAATAGAGAATATTTAGTCCCTCATGGGAATTACATCCATCTTTACTAAAACAATCACTAAAGACACTCAAACTATCGATTTAAAAAATCCAACATAAAGTTCCTGCTATTATCTTAGTTCATAACCACAGACTCAGCATCACTATTTTCAATTTCGTAAAGACGTTTCTTCAAAATTTTGTTCTCCTTAAGTAACTCCTTATAAAGTTCCTTTAAGTCTTCATTCTCTTGTGACAGCTCATATTTTGCTTTCGCTGCATCATTGTAATACATTTGAAAATGGTACATTGCTTTGTAGTTCACGTCTTCAACTTTAAATTCGAGCAGCGTTTGCAAGTAGTGTATTGCATGTTGGGCTCCCTGTTCTTCTGCTTCATCTTTCTCTTTGTATCCAAAACTATGAAAGTATAATTTTAGTTCATGATCCGAAGGATTTACTATTTCAAGATATGCTTTCCATGCCTTGTTGCCATTATTCTCGTAGGTCCACTCTGGTAATGGTATATTGTATGAATCCAATATTTCATTCAATAGCGTCTTGAATGAAATTTTAAAAACTCGTGATTGATTCATGATTCCTACATAAATACCATTAAATAAATTAAGTGTAAATATAAATGTGCAATGATACAATAATGTTAATTTGAGCTAAAATAAAATATTGTACATTTAATTAGCCACTCTATTATGGTATTTGATGTATTAAAGTGGGTAATAATTTTATAGTAAATTGTATTTGTAGAGTTAGTTGACTATATATTATGCCCTTGAAAATCTTTGTTGCGTTGACCCTTGAACACCAGCATACATACATTTCGCAAAAGGAACCAAAATAAAATTTTCCCTTTGAGTTCATGATCACTCAAGAGGTTTACACCAAATGCTTATAATATAAATATTTAACAGCAGTGTCAGACATAGCAAAAAAAATTCAACTAAAGTAACTAACAGTAATAATAGCTAAAGACACAAATTTCGTGAAGAAATATCTTCATCAATTGATTATTAAAAATTTAAGAACAACATGGGACATAATCGACAATAGCATTTACCTCCATAAAATTCTTACATCTGAAGATGAACATATATATTTTTTTTAAAAAGAATCTTTTGACTCATTGAAAACAATTTGATTACAAAAATTCTGGACAACAAAACCCATGAAAATTTATATATATGAGGTGAAAATTTGATTAAAAAATATTTACCGAAAACATACATACTTTTTGAAAAAAAAAATAGCAATCCACGCAAAACGTGCATGTCAAATCAATTCCTTTGTCTTCATACAAAACAAACAGAAAATAAAACAAAAAAAACAAAATTTGATGCATGTTACTAAACGCTTACAATTGAAGATTAACATGCCTTTAAAAAAAATATGTATTGAAAGAAGATGTACCTGATAATCAAGAGGAGTGGAAACCCAAAATCGATGCAAAATTTGCCAACCAATTGCACTCAAAATACCTAACTATGAATTTGATGCGCACACATTCATACACACATATATACACATATATTTGATATTTGATTGCATTTTAATATATGGTAGAAACTTAATTATTGTAAACATGTAATTACATCAACAAAAATAAAAATCTAAATTTAGAAGTAATATTCGTTTTACATGTCCTAATTTGTATAAATAAAATAGTTTAGCATATAATGTCCCGTGGAGGGGGGGGAGCCACAGGCAAAACAGAGGTCAGAATCCTGAAGGAGTCTGCAAAGGCCCGCGAAAAAGTCGAGGGTCTCTGCAAAAAGTTGAAAGCGCCAAAACTTTTGTTCATAAGCTTTGCACTGCTTTCATAATCACTGCCTTGCAGGACCACAGACTTATCTCTCAATATGACCATTATGCCCATTTTCCTTGTGGCCTTTGCTTATATGTTTCTATAACTGTTGAGTCTTTCAATAATATTCTGCCTTCCAAGCAGTAACACAATTCAATCCGAAATGAGGAATTTGGAATTTGAAATTCAAAATTCAAAATTTTTTATTTATATTTTTTCTTAATATCACTTTTGTATTAATAATAATTTAAACAAATCTTTCTTGTATCATTAACAATATGTTTATATTAATAGATATGAATAAATGATAACGAATATTAACTTAAATTGAAACTTTATATTTTACAGATGATATCATTAATAATTTTATTTTCATAGATTGGAAGATACGTGCATGATACCCGTATTGTTTTAATATATTGCTTTCTTTTTCATGCTGTTTAAATCCTATGTCTTAATACAAAGCAAACAGAAAATAAAACAAAAAAAATAAAATTTAAGATATGTTACTAAACATTTTTCCCTTAGCCTTGGCTTGGAGCTTTCAGCGTTCTGTCGAAGACAAAAACCGGTGTATCCATTTTTTAAGTTTTTCATATACAGACTGCACCATGGGCAATTTTATTTGGGCCTTGGAGTGAGGGCATAAAGCATACATCAAAAATTGCATGATCTAGGATGTATACGTTTTTAAGTCACATTCGCTTGTACTGTTATGGGCATAAATCCTCCATCCGTAAGTCTATTCTTTCTCAAGGAGTTGAGGAGAAATAAATGACTGCATCAGTACTTTTTAAAAAACCTTGTGAAACCATTCTCCAGTGGATTAATTAAGTAAACGATCAAAATCTTTTAATTAACTAATGAATTTGTAGATATATCTAATAGAGATATTTATGTCTCTTGTATTTATATCGCATTACTTTCCAGTACCTTTTGTTTTTGGTTGTTTTTTCTAAAGGCAAATTAACAAACATCTTAGCATACGATCACAAAAATTAATTAACAAACATGTTAGCAAAAATCTTACAAAAATAACGATGAAAGTACTTTGTTTAAATCCTATGTTTTCATACAAAACAAATAGAAAATAAAACAAAAATAAATAAATAAAATTCAGGATATGTTACTAAACTCTTACAATTGAATATCAACATGCTTTTTTTTTAAAAAAAAATATGTATTGAATGAAGATGTACCTGATAATCAAGAGGAGTGAAAACCCAAAATCGATACTTTAATATGCCAACCGCTTGCAGTGGAAATACCTAACCATGAATTTGATACTTGAAATCAATATATTAGAGGCTATATGTAGTATAGACATAGGAAATAAGAATTGATAAGAATACAAAGAGATATTGATAAGAACATTAAAACTATGTTTATCTTAATTTAAGTTGCTTAAAGTATGTAACTTTGGGTAGGAAATAAGAATCCTATAATATTAAGAATTAACATGTAAGATGACCATGTCTCGTTAACAAACCATGTAGTATAGCCGAGTAATAAATATGTTTACTAATTATACTTGGCAACTACTATATGTTTACTAATCATTTATTAAGAATGGGTACAAAACTTTGTTTCGTTTATTAAGAATCCTATAATAAAATTTATTAAAAATCCTATTAGAAAACTACTTGCCGTCTCGTTAAGCCATGTAGGAAAGAGAAAATATGAAAGGATAAGTATGAGAATACGACTTTATTATATATATATATATATATATGATTTTTATAGGAAATAAGAATTGATATATATATCCAAACAAAAAAGGAGCAAGCCACGTAGGAAATTACTTGCCGTCTCGTTAAGCCATGTAGGAAAGAGAAAATATAAAGGGATAAGTATGAGAATACGACTTTATTATATATATATATATATATATATGATAGAAGAATTTCTAGAATATATTTTAAAATATTTTTTTTAATTTTTGAAAAAATATAAATTAAGTTTTAGATAACCTTTTAAAATATTTTTATTATATTTAAAAAGCTAATTTTTGAAAAACACCCCATCCATTTTTATTGTCTTTTGGAAATGTGCAAAGGCACCACTATATTGGACTGTTTTCCCTATTGTCTTTTCGATACGTGTTCGCTTGGAAATTTCATGTTTTCATACTTTGTCCCCACCGCCACATTAGCAGCAAAGGATGCCCAAAAACTGAAAGAAAAGCGGAATGCAGAGTATAAAATGAAAATGGCTTTCTTACTCTTAATTTAAGATACGAGACAAATAAATAAGTAAACATTAAATCCCTATTTAAAAAATAAGTAATTACAAAATCCAAAGAATAAACGTATCATATTTATTTAGATTTACATGTTTGGATTGCAAATTTTTTCAAAAAAATTGTTACGTTTTTAGTGATCATATTTTTCAATTACTTTTTTACTTCACATACATCAAATTTTTTCTAGAAAATAGCAATCCAAATGAGATTGAATTTGAAACTCGTAGCATAAAACCTACTTACCAAATATCCCTTAAACTTTAAATAGTTTTTTATTTTGAAGGATAAAACTTTAAATAGTTAATGCAAGAAACATTTGGGGTCTATCGTGTTGGTAAATTGAAATGTGAGGCAAAAAATGGAGCTGTGTGGAATGCATCCGTTTACCTGTATACCGTCTAATATCTAGCAATAATTGAGTAAATGTTGTGGACTACATTAAAAGATGTAAAGTAAATCGTCAAAAGCTGTAAATCAAGCTCAAAGAGTCAAGACCCAGTAGGAGTAGTACTAAGGAAGCAATCCCTTTCTCCAAAGTAAAAAAAAAAAAAAAAAAAAATCCTTTCCAAGTCCATATTCCAGAAATCGAATATCATCCTTTGTTTATTAACTATGATAAATGTTCAATACTTAGTTGAGTAATACATCACAGAATCCAGCACTAGTTGATTAAGAAGCTGCTGAGTAATTCTTCTTTTCAATACGGAACCGGCACGAATACGTAATCTTTTTGGTCTCCAACACTGCCCACTTTTGTCATTTTATTTCAACCAAAAATTAAATAGTATCAGTTTTTCTATTCTACATATTTCAAGGATTTTTTTTTTAAAATTAATATTTTATTAATCATAAACTGAGAACAAAACCGAGGTTCGAGCAGATGCCCTAACCCCTAAAAGAAAATCGAAAGTTACAAAAATTCTGCATATCCAAAGCCAAAAGTCCTCTAGTACAAGTCAGTAACTGAGAGCGCTTAGTGAAAATAACTTGAGCGCCTGACAAGGCCCCATATGCTGCTAGCGAATCCGCCACTGTATTCCCTTCCCGGTAGCAATGAAAGAAGCAGTGAGAACTTGACTCACCCATCCAAATAGCACGAACAATAGGCCGAATCCCTGCGGGAACTCCCCATTCCTTCCTTAAACACTTAATCAGAGCCAGACAGTCAGATTCAACAATTAGCTGAGGGACCCTTACTTGGCGGCCCAGTTGCAGCCCCAAAAGGAGAGCACGAGCTTCCGCCTGCAAAGAGTCCAACCCGCCAAATGAATCCGCAAAAGCTACAATAAACCTCCCACACGAATCCCTAATCACCCCTCCCACCCCCACTACCACGCACCGTGGCACACCCATCAGTGTTTAACTTGTAGCAGCCCGTCGGAGGGAAAGCCCACCTGACAATCGTTGCAGTTAAAACCCTCCGAACCCCAGACAGAGCCTGAAGAAGTTCCTCCCATTGCCAAGGCACCATAATACCCGAAAAATGGGCTCTAACTAGCATTCTTACCTTTTGTATGATAAAAGCACGGACCTGCGAAACAGAAAACTTGCGACCCTCGAACCGGGACAAATTCCTCACCCGCCATAGAAACCATAATATCAGAATTCTTACATATTTCAAGGATTAATTTCACTTTACACCGCTCAATTATTCCCGAATTCCTTCTTTAATCGCTAAACTTTAAATTACTTTCTTAAAGTATAATATGTGTCTCACTTTGGTCCTTTAATGTACAAAATCTATCCTATTTTAATTCCTAAATTATAAAATCTATTCCACTTTAATCCCTAAAGAATGATATTTGTCTCACTTAAATATAAAATCTGTCTCATTTTCATCATTAATTTTACCTAAGTGGGACAAAATTTTTATTCGAAAGACTAAAATGTCGCATTTTAAAGTTTAGGAATCAAAGTAATAATCTGAGCATTGGTAAAAGGTGAAAAGTGGAATTAACCCTATACGAATTAGCGGAATGTGTTTTATTTTATATTATTAGAATAAAAGCAAAGCCGTTAGACGCGGTTGTTGGTAGTCGTACGAAAAAATCCAAACTGTTTCCTGATGTTCTTGTTCAGCATCCAACAGTGATTTTCATTCAATCCTGACCACCCACTCTATATTTTTGTATTCGTTTCGAGCTAAAGAACTAGTAATGATATAGGCAAACAAAATTCCCAACCTTTTTCCTTTGTACAAATTTCTTATATTTAAACGCATGTCATGACGATGAATTATTTTATTCTATTCCTTGGTACTTCAGTACACACTTTTTATAGTCTTTTCAACCTTTGTTCACACCTTGTAAAGTTTTACCACTTGCTAGCCATCTACAGTTGGGATCAAAGAGTTACCAGTGGATAGGAGAAAATAAATCCTACACTTGATCTTTTATGAAAAAATAAAAATAAAAGGTAAAGAAATTATTAAATATTTAATAGGACTTTCTGGCTAATTTCTTAGATTATAGATAAAAAAAAAAAAAAAATCCGCCAAATGCACCTCCGACATGGTGTGTGTCTCAATTTATAGATGCCGTGTTGAGTCAGCACGGTCGCATGGAAGAAATTTTTTTTTTTTTTTGAAAAAGTCAGAATGGGCGTGACTTTTTAATTGCCTGTCGGCAGCCGTGCTGACTGGGCACGGTGCCAACAAGCAGTTGAAAAAAAACCGTCAGGCGCCTGACAGTTACGAAGGCCGACAAGGCCATGTGAAGTCTGAGCCGGATGAGCAGGGGCAGGGGGTCATATTCTTGTGCACTATTTCGTGAAAATAAATAACAATAACACCACCAAAGAATTTCATTTCAAGCCAACAGAAAACAGGCATCATATATTAGTTTCACTTCTCAATTTTCAACATTACTTCAAGATGCATATTATTACTAAAATTATCAGCAAAAAAGGCTCCTTTTGCCTTCTCAATTACAAAATTTCAAGAAAATATTATAGTAAAGAAAAAGCCAGAACCACTGTGAACTATAGGTGACAAACCAACCTAATTAACTAAATTTACTTATACCCGCCCATGAATAGATAGGTATGGTATCTTAAATTTTTGTATATGAGTATCAATGGGTTACCCAATAATACACATTTATTAAATGGATATTATTGGATAACCCATCAAACCCAGTTAATCCATTTAAAATTCTCTTTTCCCACCCATTTTTTTTTCAGATTTTTCATTTTGTCATGATGTTAACTGCTTTTATTTTTTTATTATTATTATTTGTTGGTTTATCTTATTATTTTATTTTCTCATAGTTTGTTAACTTGCTCATTTTTTAGCATTACCAATTTATGATAAATTTTAGCCTCTTTTTTTATCTTTATAAAATAAAATTTTAAATTTATATATAAAAAAATGTTAGGGGTTCAAAATTTTTGGATTAAGTTTTAATATTAACTTTTATAGTACTTAGTTCAAATTGTTATATTCTTATTATTTAATTATTAAATAATATGTAATTTTGCGATATAGAGTATCAATGGAAAAAAATTGATAATTAGGCTTATTGAATATTATAAGTAAATATTTAAAACTAATGATAGGTACAAAGAACGGTATAAATTGATAACTTAATTTGTAAGAAATGCTGCTCCAAAAGCTCCTCTGCCAATCTGCTCCATTACTTCATATTCTTCCAACCGGGATTCGCCATCTCCATTTTCTGTCTCCATTAGGCCTCTTCCTCTATCTAAAGATGAAAAACAAAAAACCAAAAGGGTCAGTCCAAATCCAGCCAAAGATACAAACCTGAGCTGATTGAAGCAGTTTCTGCACTTATCCTGCTTTAACCGAGGAAAAAAAATTATGGGCTCACAGCTAAATCCTTATAAGCAACGAACAAAGGAAGAACCTTGGGTTTTGCACAGCTGCAATCAAGCAAAAGATGCCTTCAAAGTTCGGTTCTTGATAGACAATTTCAGCAATGACTAGGCATAGAAATAAAGTCTGCAAAAAAGCAACATTCTACAATTATGTCAGCTTTGTGTCAGTCCGAGCCGTGCTGACTATGCACGGCTCGAACTGACACAAAAGCTTGGCTGCGGGTTTGTGTCAGTCGGAGCCGTGCTGACTGTGCACGGTTCTGACTGACACAATGACACAGCACGGTTCTGACTGACACAATGACACAACGTTGAATGCACTGACTTTTTTTACTCGTGCGAATTTTAATTTTGAAGCCGTGTTGAATCAGCACGGCACGTATAGAATAAGAACAAGCCTGTATCAGAGGTGCATTTGGCAGATGTTTCTTTTTTTTACCTATAATCTAAGCAATTAGCCCTTGACTTCTCCATTTAACTCATAGACTTTCTTTTTATCCGCCAAACTTGGCACCAATTCACTCTCTTTTTTTTTGAAAGGTCAAAATATTTTTAATATTATGTTTTGACCTTCAGATTGTTAAAAATTATTAATATATCTCAAATGTTTCAAACTTTATAAATATTGTCCTAAAGTTTGGTATTATTTTTCAAATAAATTCATAATTTTAATTCTAAACTTGTTAATGCTCATTAAAAAATACAAATTGCTACTTGATTGTTCTAATTTCTTTGTATTTTTTTGTTAAATATATTTGAAATATCAAATATATATGAATATACTTTTATTAATATTAACATGTTATTAGGTATTTTACATATAATATTTAATTTTTAAATAATTTTTATTTATGACGTCATCCAGTTCAATCTTGATCAAATCCGATTGAATCTATTAAACCCTGACCTCTGACCTCGATCGAGTCGATATCCGGTCCGATTCTGAAAACATAGCTATTTTCTCCTTCACATTACTTGAAGTAACGTCAAATAAGCATCTTGTATCCAGTAAGAGTGACATTTATACGTTTAAGGTGCAAGGACAAGTCTATCATCATCTTTCTAACCTAATGCATAATGAGATGCACAACACCATCTCTAACATTTCTGCAAACGCAAAGAATGGGATAACATCATGAAGTGCTAGTTTAAGCTAAGCGCGTATTGTACTATTTAACAAGTGGAGCTTTATAATTTTTTTTAAAATATTTTTTTGGAGTTTTACAGTATAATTTTTACCTGTTTTTCATACCTGTAGACAATTAATACCAAATGAATAATCATAATAAGATTAGCCGTCAAATTGTCATTGGGTAATACGCTAGCTCGCTGCTCCATGAACAGCCCCATGGGGAAATGCCAAATGCTTTGAACCAAGTAAGTTTGTGAGGAATTTGAGGGCAAGCTATGCATGTGAAAGTAGAGCACGGGCTGCTTAGCTACCCAATTAATTTCAGGGAATAATTTCATTACTTCCCGAATTAACTCTTTGATGATTTACAATTCACAAATTAACTCTTGATATACACTAACTTCATTAACTTAACTTGAGGAGACAAAATGGTTTTGAGTGGATATCTTCCCTCACTGGGTCACAATCTGCCTCAAAACTAACTAGGGTATACCTGACTATAACCGTGCACCCCATAATAATAATAGTAATAATCATCATCATCATCCGTCCTTTGCATGGCTACTCGCATTCTGGCAAACGCATGTAACGTGATTGGGAAATCCCATGTTGATTTACTCGCATAATATGATGAATTATGACTAATTGAGAGGAACTGGATATTAGTTCATCATTGCATTAAATTTTGTTTATGTTGAATTAATAGTAGACAGTCAATTTCTGGGAGATGCTATCTACCAATTCGGATGAGTTCTAACTCATTCAAATGAAGTTGAGATAGGCTGTAGATGGCTGTGACAAAGGTTAATTGAAATTTGTCAAATTTAATGTGTTTTTCAGTTGATCTCTATGTTTTTTTTAATTCATTTTTTTACATATATATTTTTCTCAATACGCTCATTTTGATAGGACATTGTTTGTTGACTTTATTAAGTTTATCACGGAAATTATAGCTACGTGATTTATTTTAGCCTCGTGACCTGCGCTTGAAATCATTGAAGATTGAGGAAAAAAAAAAAAAAGCTGCTGAACTACTCAAAGCTCAAGCCAACAAATATTCAACTTCATAAACTTTCTATTCCTCAAATGTGCAGTTTAACTTCATAAGCAGAAATTGACATGGCCAGCCAATCAGCCTTGCTAAATTGATCATTGCTATACCAATCAACAATGCAGGGTCTCTTTTTATTAGTTGTCTCATGCCGATTTAATCCATTCAGACTTGTTCATTAAATCAAATTAGCTTCCTGAAAATGAAATCAAAAGGTATCTGCTCACTTCGATAACAAGATATGCAAGTAATATTGGAAACAAAACCAAAAGTGACAAAATATAATTTAAAAGCTTAGTACCCAAACAAATGTGTATATTTTTAATTATGTGTCGTAATTCTTTTTTAAGATGTTTGACAGACTAACTGCACTGCAAATATAGCACATTTGTTTTTTCTTTTGACTTTTCTGGAGTAGCTTTCTTTCTTCAGATAGTAGGACCTCTAGCTTAGTTTAGTTTTGGACTTTTTCCATTTCATCTTCTTGTGGTTTCTCTTATGCGTATGTAAAGACCAAGTGGAAACATTGAATTCCTTCCTGTAGCTTGTCTTTCTTCTTGATTACTACGAATTGAATTTCCCCGATTTCAAGGGACAATGGCCGCGGTTTCCTTTACAATTTCCTGTGGGTTTTGTTCATCAAATATGAACTAAATCCCCTCCTCTAGTCAAAGAACAACGGATGGTTTGGATCGTCTAAAATTGTCAGATCGATTTAATTTTATCTCTTTCTTTTATTTATTGGTATTCGCATATTCCCTGGTTTCAATGTTTGTGATTATTCAATTAATTGATTGTCTTGGATCCGGATAATTAGTTAATTTGATAATCTATTGTCAATTGGGACGTTAAATCCGTAATTGTTTAATTGTCTCAAAATAGTGACAACTGACATGATTAGATTTGTGTCAGGGAGATACGCGAGCTAACCTAAAATAATCCAGGTAGTGCGTTATTTTGTTAGAATAGGACCCCTCTAATACGTAAGGCAATTGGGGAATTAAATTTTACGGGCGTACCTAGGATTATTTTTCAATTAGAACAGTGATTAACGAGCGTACCTTAGTCATAGATACAGTAAGGAGGGGTTGACTGTCATCGCTTGTTTGGCAGTTGTAACCTATTTATTAGTAAATACTTGGAATTGCCTTTGTTTCGATTATCAATTAGGTGAACCATTGCTGAAGTTATTTCTTGGCTAGCTCGTTAGTTATCATTCATTTGACTTTAGTAAATTGTTATTTAATTTTTAGTAGTTTCTTGAATTTTATTTGCATTTATTTGATTGTCACCTTCTACGTAAAAACACCCCCTGATTACTGTGAATTTGAAAAGAAACACTTATACCCAGTCTCCGTGGATTCGATCCTGCTTACCACTACTACAAAAATTAACTTTAGTTGAGCAGGTTTTTATTATTGCACAGGCCCAACACCTGTCAGTCAAGAAAAGGAAACTGATGTCAGCTGCCTTTGGATCCTTTTTTCTGAGTTGATTTCATTGTTTATTTTTCTAACAGGTTCTTGTCAGACTATTAGACGAAATTATTGCAACATTATTCCTGTGAATCCCATAATCCGCCTATAAAATGCGAGTTCTACTTGTAATTCCCACCACCAAAAAGCGCAAAAAATCCTAGAATTTCAAACAAAAAATGGATTTGGCTAGAAATATTGGTGATCATACTGATGAGCTTTTTCAAGCACAAGCTCACATATGGAACCATATATTCAACTTCATAAATTCTATGTCCCTCAAATGTGCAATTCAATTAGACATTCCAGATGTTATTCACAAGCATGGCCAGCCGATGACCCTCGATCAATTGATCGATGCTCTTCCCATCAAGAATGAAAAAGCCCCATTCGTTTATCGTCTCATGCAGATTTTGATCCACTCAGGCTTCTTCATTGAAGCAAAGATTCCTGGAAATGAGAATGATAATCAAAAGGGTTATCTGCTCACTTCTGCTTCTGAACTTCTTTTAAAGAGCAACCCTTTTAGCGTGACGCCATTTTTACTGGCCATGCTCGATCCCGCCTTGACTGATCCATGGCACCATCTCAGCCAGTGGTTTCAGAACAGCGATGAAAGCCCATTTTATACTTGCCATGGGAGGTCACTTTATGATTTTGCGAGCCATGAGTCTCAGCTTAATCAATTCTTTAACGAAGCAATGGCTAGTGATGCCCGGATGGTTAGTAGCGTGGTGACCAAAGATTGTAAGCACGTTTTTGAGGGTTTGAATTCATTGGTAGATATTGGAGGTGGAACTGGAACCTTTGCTAAGGCAATTGCTGATGCTTTCCCTCGCCTGAAATGCACTGTGCTTGATCTTCCTCATGTTGTTGATGGCTTGGAGAGTAGTAAGAACTTGGCCTATGTTGGAGGTAACATGTTTGAAGCCATTCCTCCTGCAGACGCTGTTTTAATGAAGGTATGAAATCGATGTTGCACGTTTTCTAGTTGACAATTTTCTTTTATAGAAGTTTTATTTAGATTTTCATCCTAACTGCCTGAGATCATAGGATTAAAATTCACCAATTATGGGAAGTGTCAACTTCAAAAGTAAGATTGAGCAGAAGAAATTGAGGCTATGCTTAATCTAAGAACTGCATCATGAAGAGGGACAGAAAAAGACAAAGTTTTAAACGTCAAATTGATGGCATGTGTTTGGTACTATAGGAGAATAGTTTTGTTTTTTCTTTTTGACGCAAAAAGCTTTAGATGGGGTGTAATGTCTCTAACAAAAATTTTCTTTCATTGTGATACAATTTGCAATCGAGCAGTGGATATTGATTGATTGGAGCGATGATGAGTGTGTACAAATACTAAAAAAATGTAAAGAAGCAATTCCTAGCAAGGAAAAAGGAGGCAAAGTGATAATTGTTGACACGTTCTGCAAAAGCCAGCAGAAAGGGGATGATGATCATGAGGCGATTGAGACCCAACTGTTCTATGATATGGGGGCGATGGTTCTAGTCAAAGGAAGGCAAAGAAATGAGACAGATTGGGCGAAACTTTTCTCTGAGGCAGGCTTCAGTGACTATAAGATAACTGCAGTATTGGGCTTGAGATCTATCATTGAGGTTTATTAGTAATTAATTAATATGTCTTTTGAAAATGTTGTTTGTGCGATGAACCTTTAGTTAGGGTGTTCAGAATAAATTTTATGGCTTTGGAGTGTTTGTTTTACTCATTTATTGGCAATAGACAAATTGCCAAAGTCCATCTTGAAGCTGAACGTGGGCGGCTGATCAATTTGGTTCGTGCTTGTATTTGAACCAGATTTACTTGCAAAGTTCACCAGATTTTCTGGCAATTGGGCATTGAATGAGAAGAGAAAAATTACAGCCGCTTGTAGGATCCTTACTGGTATAAATAAATGCCATTTCCTCAGTTGAAGGGCACCAAAGCTCAAGTGAAAGATAGGAAATGAACGAGTTCAATTGTGGAGTGAGTGTTTGAGCAGATATCTCAAGAGTGAGCCTCTGATAAATTAGACCAAATATTCTCAACAGTGAGGCTCAATTATTAGTGTCTAATATAAATGTATTTTGTCTGTTGTTATTATATATATTTTGAGTGTAATAAAATTGTTTGTTTAGCTCCTTTATATAAAGGATTTAATTCATTGATTTGGTATTAAACCCCACCACAATCCAACATTGGAATGCGTCCAAATCCCAGCCTGGAATGCACAGCAAGCACATTATGTATAAATGGTGTGGAGTTGAGGTAGCTAAGGACAATAACTGTTTCCAACATTGTTGAAGTAGATGCATAGCTTCCACTTTAAATTCAGCCATTACAGCTGAATGTAAGTTGAAGAAGGAACGGATAATGAAGAAAAAGATTTTCAGTTCTTAACAAAAATATAGCCCATTGTTCCGTTCCAATTTCTGAATTTTCCCCATCAAAACCTTATTCTTTTTCCTTTATTGATTGTTTTCTACAACTTATGGAAATAACTATGCCGTAATTTCTTTTCACCTTCAAACGAAGAGACAAGAATTTCAAGAGTAAGGTATTACAAAGTCTATATGTATGTTCAATTGTCAAAATGAAAATGTTTTTACACAACCCAATAATGAAATTACAGCACATCTGACATATTCGTTCCTTTTTTCTTTCACTTTTTTTTTTCAATTGAGCATTTTGATATGGATTTCTCTATTATCTCATAGCATTAATGCATTTGTTGTTGTTGAGCTGAATTTTATTTTAGTACGTGCTCAAAAATTCTAAACATAAAATTTGGTTAGAAAACCACTAAGGTGCAAAGAAACTAATAATAGTTAAGACCACAACATCTGGTAGATAAAATTGATAATATGAAATAGTAAGGTCGTTCCATGTTAACTACATAACATAGTTTAGTTATATCTAAAAAGTTTTGACAAACATATGAAAAAATCCATGTCGCTTTCATATCTTATTAATACCACTTAAGCAATAGCAAAATTAATTGAAAATTTTTAAAAAAAAAGAGTAAGGGATTAGATGGTAATCAGTAGATTAGGTAGGTGAGATGGGAGATTGTAGCCAATTTAAATGCAACTACCAGTTCACAGAACCTAGAATAAGATATTTTGGCTGATTAAATCCTTGGATTAGGGTCTATACCTCAAATGGTTAGCAACTTACCAATTTGTATTAGACTTCCAGATCTCATTCAGTTTGTGTTCAACTAACTTGTTTTTATGTACTATTTTTAAATGAAATACAGGTCAAATTGGACACACACTCATTTTTGGTGAATTCTGATCAAATTAATAGTCAAGTGATGTTTATAATTTGAAGTGATTTTCATCATATCGTTTTCAAAATATAGTTTCTTTGAGCTATTGATGGGCTTTTAATATAAATACAAGTTTAATTCCGAAATATACCCTTTTTGACTGCAAGTATACAGGTCAAATTAGTAGTTTATGGCAAATATCGGGTCAATCCCATGAGGAAGATTGGACAAATACCGGCACTACTAAAACTTCTCTATTATTTAGACGATCAATGAATTAAAAGAGATAAAACTATGTTAAAACTTATGCAAGATAAAAACAAATGAAAGCTCCTTAGATTATGGTATTCCTAACCATTCATGCAAATGCTATTTTTGGATCATTGATTACTACTATCTTGACTAGTTATGGCGTAATTTTCTTATGCATGTGAAACCTACTCTCGTAATGAATCAACTATACTTATAACTAATCCATGCCTACTCTCGTGGTTATTAAATTAGCTACAAGTTCATTTCTTCTATGAAATTACATGAAATGAATCACTAAAGCTACATAGACGCACTTCTACTCTCGTGAGTGTACTCCCTAGGTTTAGTACTTTTTGAACTAGTGTTAAATCTCAATTTTCATTGAAGAAACAACACATTTAGCAATCACAATTAATGGTACCAAGTTAATCATGATTTAAAGAGCTAAAGTGCTAAATAACTTGCTCAAAATAATCGCATCAAATAGCCAAATAATAAACACTAACAATCAAAGAAAATTTAACCAAACCCAAGGCATTAACTTTAGAAACACATAGTGAACATAAACTTTAATGTATACCAGATGCCCTGGTTATTTCGACTATTGGAATTAATGATGCATACATGCAAAATTACAAACCTTATTGGACAGTGATTCCATGAAATCTTTAGGTGAAACTAGAAATCAGGTAATTGATAGTTGGAATTGTAGACTTTTTATACATAATATGTTTTCTTTTTATCTTTTTTTTTTTAGAAAAATATAGTAATTGGGAAATCAATGTCCGATTGCTGACGTCTTCACAATTTTCAAAGTCCGATCACCTTTGCATGAGCTCATTGTCCATATTTACATTTTTTACTTTAATTTCCATTTATTTTTAATTTTTTATTGATTTGTTGTTTTTTCTTTTTTTTCATATTCTGTTTTGGGTTTTTCTCCTTTTTTTTTATTTTGGTATATTGTGTTATGTTACTTGATGATGATGATGATTCAGTAAAGTTCAAAATTTTCTATTTGAATTGGATATATATTTTTTAATTTTCTAATGACGATTATACATATTGTCAATCTTTGGTGTTATTCATTTGGATACCTCAAATTTTAATAGATAAATTCAAAAGAATTAATTTTTTTTGTTATAACAATTTTAGGTCCCATTTTAAGATAGAAAAGAATTATTTCTTTTTTTTGTGACGATTTTATGTCCCATTTAACCATATAAGAGAGGAAATTTTTAATGAAAATAAATTTGGGATGTTAAATTTAGACAAAAACATAATAAGAGTGAAGTCTGGTGATTCTCTTAGTGAAGGATGTCTGTACAAGATAGGTATTTTGGAGATATTAGTCTATGTCTGCGTATCTGTGTGAGATCAATGGAGGCTGTTTTGTTAATATTATTCTTGTTTTGTGCAGCAGCAATATACACGGTAAAAAAAATTTATAGGTTCATTTTCCACCTTAGAGTGTTAGTTATAATGCTCATGCAATTAGCTAGTAGATTAGTACTATCAATGATCTATCTGCCTACAAATGGCCATATGATATGGATTTCTCTATTATCTCACTGCATTTATGCATTCATTGTTATTAAACTGAATTTTATATTAGTACTTGCTCAAAACTTATAAAGATAAAATTCAGTTAGAATACCACTAAGGAGCAAAGAAGCTAATAATAGTTAAATCCTCAACATCTGGCATATAAAATTGATAACAAGAAATTTGTAACTTCATTCCAAGTTAATTGCATAACATAGTTTAATTATATCTAAAATGTTCTGATGAACATATGAAAAAAATCATGTCGTATTCAAATCTTACTAATACAACTTAAGCAGTGTGCAAAATTACTCGAAAATTAAAAAGATGTAAGAAATTAGGTGGTAATCAGCAGATCAGGTAGGCGAAATGGAAGACTGTAGCCATTTTGGATGCAGCTATCAGTTCACACACCATAAAACAACACATTTAGGTTGGTTAACATCCTTGGATTAGGGTCTATATCTCAAATGGTTAATAACTTACTAGTTTTTATTAGACTTTAAGATCTCATTCTGAGTTTTAACAAGAATTACACTTATTTTCTGGTTTTATTGTATGTTTGGGTACAACAATCAAGTTTTGCAGTTACATCTGACAAGACCAAGCTAACTTCAAGAAAAGTTATAAAATTATAGAGGATCTAATTTACAATGTGTCATAGGAAATGCCAACGGATGGGTTGGACTAACCTATCTTTGCATACGGTCGGAGTAAAGGATGATTGGATGGACACTGAAGATTATAGCTTTTATTGCAACTGTAGCTTTTGCATTCGTTGTTAAAGCTAATGTTGTCCTGTTATTTGGTGCATCCTTCTTGTTTCTGCAATCTCTAATGTTGTCCTGTTTGTTGGAGGTAAAGTTGCTGAGAGTCCACAAATGACACGCGAGTTCTAACAAACAGCTGAAGAAACTTCTGGACATTATCCTTCGCTGTGCATGTTCCCTTGCTCCAAATCATGGTATTGACCCCAGAAGCTTGATTTGATTAATCCTACTTGTGAGAAGGGAACACAATGGCAAAGCCTACAGCTCTAATTTACTGACACCATGAAGTAATGTCTCAAGTTAAATCAGCTTGGCCACTCAATTTTCAGTTTTCTTCCCAAAGTTCGACTAGAAAAACTATAGTTATTAAACCCGGTCCGAAAGGGAGCTGACGAAAGAGGTGGATGAATGAGTTATTGGTTCAACCAGTGAGTGAGTGGTTCAACCGGTGAGTCACTAAATATATTTAAATATTATATTTCATAATTTTTGATATAGTTAAAACTATAATAAATTATGTCATAGTAAATGCTGAATTTGCCTAATTTATTATAGAATCATTAATTCTTATAAAAATTAATAAAACCTAAATTCAATTAGTAATCTATCAAAGTTCAAGTATAAAATTTTATTTAAGTGTAATTATCGGGTTTATTTATGAATTTTAGGTGCAAAAGATTATTAGACATGAATTGTGTGTAAAAAATTATTATGATAGTTATTAAACGATATTAGAATGAATTGTGTGATATGTTATGTTTTATATTCGTTTCATAATTTATAGAGTTTGGGGAGTAATAAAATTTATTAAAAGATTCCAAATAAATTTTATTTTTAAAAAATAAAATAAGGATAAAAGTCTAATAGATAATATAAGAAAGACTAAACAATCAACAAATGAGTTGTTGCTGTAGTGGTAATTGCATTTGCATATATACAAGAAGTTTGGGTTCAAATCTTCACATCTAAAAATTTTTAACATGTAAACTGGGTTCCCTATAAAATCGAATGGTTCATCGGATTGACCGATTAAACCGTCGATCCGTTAAAAAGTCAACGGTTCACTTGTAGAAATGTTTGAGTCAAAAAATTTGGCCTGGTTCAATGACCAGTTCACAGACTTGACGAGTCGAACCACCAGATCAAATTGGGTTTAATAACTATGAGAAAAACTCCAAGTCTATTGCAAACTACATGTGCTCGACATACATAAATAATCTAACAAGAAACTAATTCTGGAATTTCGCTTAGACATGCTTCCTGAGGTTGTAGAGCTTAGCCCGAGATTTAACTGATTCAGCCTTCAGTTAAAACTTAAAACAAAATACAGTTCAGTTCCCGATTTGATAAGTTTGCTGAATCGGAAATGTACAAGAGATGTCAATGGAAACCCTCGCTTGCGGCAATGTTTGTTTTTCTTGGTTTTTTGCCCTTTTTTTTTCTGCTAGTAATTAATTCTCGTTCTTTTTCACTCCCTCATTTTCAGTAAACTTTGATCAATTTAATTGATTCCTAACCCCTATTGCGTATATGCTTGTACCAAGTATGTCTTTCCTAATAATTATTCTTTTGTATTAATATTTTTTCCGATGTTTTTTTCCTTTGAAGGTAAATGCACTAGTGACTAAGTAGCTTACAAGAGAAGTACAAGATATAAGGTGCCTTGCTTCCATTTAGAAAAACATGCAACCTATCTAGTTTACAAGTCTGCTACTACGATTATGCTTGCATCTCCTTTCTACTGATGCAGCGCCAGCACTATTTGGATACCTATGAGAAGTTGGATTTTCCTTCCCCTCTACTAATTCTTTGATTAATCTCACCAGCAAGCATTTCAATCCATAAACCATGAAAATTCATATGCCTTCTTGGAAAATCTAATCTCAACCTCCTCCTTAATAAGAGCTTCTGCATAGAACTTATAATGCCAGTGCGGTACAACCTGGGGAGGACCATTACTGCTATACCTATTAATTTCGCCAAACCATCAACAGTTGGCTTGAATGTACTAAGAGGAGGTGAAGGCCACCAGATCACAATTTCTCTATGATTTGCATCCTGAAGAAAAATGAAGAAGACTCATCTGCCAGATCATAAACGAGACAAGCAATAGGCAATCTGATGGAGCAAATTGAGAACATGACAATGGCACACCATTGATGAAAATAAACCGTTCGTCTACCATGGAGCCGCGCTTGGTCAATGGTAAATGAACAGATAGCATAAATCAGGCAGCCTAACATAGTAAAAGGAAGGTTGATATTCGCCTGGTCTTATATGCACATTTAATAGCATCCCAGCAAATTCTGCTGGAAATGACACGCACCACCTCCCCCCCCTTGCTGTCAATGCATCATAGTACAATCGCCATCAGTCAATGTCAAACTAGATCCTGCACTACTAGAAGAGGGAAAAAATCGCAAATGTGTAAATCATGATGCTGGAAGACAAGAAATGGTCATTTGTTTCTTCAGCCCAAAAGAATTGACATTTTGACATCTGCACAATTCCAGAAGACATAGTTCGTGATACCTATGAAAACAACATGTTACACTTTTCAGATGCGAATCTTTTAGCCGATGAAACTTGTTTTCTCAGACAGAAGAATCTAAGTTGGCCAAGTAGTCAGGGACTTCCCCCGCTATTTGGTTGAGGGTTCAAATTTTTGGACTCAACAATTGGGAGTGGGAAGGGTGGGAGGTTAAGAAAAATGGTTTGGCCTGGAAAAATAACATTATCTTACTTTTTACCACTAGCATTGCAGTTGCCTTGACGTGTATTATGGTCTGCAGTCTGCACTCACTAAAGAAAGGGTCGAAACCGAAAAACCGAAAAAACAAAATAATGATAATCATAATAAGATTATAAGAATTAGAAACTTCATTTTGTTTATTCTTTGTTTTATAAGAGAACCTCCTCAGTTGAATTCTATTTTACCTCCGTCCTTAGCTAACATGGAGCTGAGAAAAGCGCTGAAATCAGCTCAAATGATGTGAATATTCGTTCGGAAAAATGGAATAACTGATTGTTGATTCGCTAAAAGAGGAAAAGTGTAAGTTTTAAGTTCTACAAAAGATGCCAGTATCAGTATCAAATGAGGAAGATGAACTGAGGTGACTGTGTTTCACAAGACGGATACTACAGTACTACTTACACCTGTTATGCCTTTCACAAGTCATTTGGTTGGAGAGATGAGATTCAGTCAGCAATTCCTTCTCCCCATGAAATATTGGTAATCCAGCTTTTCATGTTCTTGTCATAAAAGTATTTTCGTATTTCAAACAGAGAAAGAAAAGCACAGGCAACATATTGGAACACACATCCTAATGTGTGTGAATGACATATGAAAAAACTTCACATAATGCTCACTTGATACCAAAGCCACAGGAAACATAAGATAAATCAGCACATCTTATAAAAAGCCTTTTTCACTCACCACCATCCGAAGCGCCAAACAAATGTATAGGATTGGAAGAGGAGTCAAACTATTCAATATTCGAATCGAGTTTTATTTCATTCAATTTTGATTCGTCAATTAATTAATTTAAAATTGAATAATATTTTATATTCGCTGAAAAAAATTATTTAATTTCAATTTGACAAATAAATTATTTAAATTTTAATAAAATTTCAAACTCGTTAAAATAACTAAACAAGTTTAAATACTATGACATTTGATTTTATTAGACTCATTTACACCTTCTACAAATGTCTTTCCTCTTTCTTCACTTCTCCTCCCTTCCTCTTCACGGCTTTGGTGTTTATCCAAGGACTAGGCCCTCTCCATCTCCCTCTCTTTGCACAAAATTTTCATTCCTCCTACATCCCCCCACCTTTCCCTTCTATATTTTGGATCCTGGACTTCCTCCGGAAAGACAAGACTACTTTTTATGTTTGTGACATATCGATTAGAGTTAAGCACACCATGTGATTGCTATTGACATGAATTGCTAGTTGTGCTGTTCTCGATTTTCCTTCCATATCGAGGTCCGATTTTTCGTTCATTCGTACCAGACATTGGGAACAATAATAGTGAGTAGCAAATCTTCCTTCTTGGTTGCGATTTGGTTGCGATCATACCAGCACTGATGCACCGGATGCCATCAGAACTCCGAAATTAAGGAACCATCAGCCTTTGAGCTTGTGGCCACCATCCCACCAATCACCACAATTAAATGTGGATATGTTTCAAAAAACCCAGACGAGTACGTAGTGCACCCATTTGGTCCGGTTGTAGTTCAGTCCCTTCCGGATTATCCTTAGACCTCTTTAGGTCCACCCCCTCCCCCTAGTGTAGGATAGATTAGGATATACTACAATTGTCGTCTCCGAAAAAAAAGAGTAGCAAATCAAAATAAAACCCTATTTGATAACTCACTTCAGCACTTAAACTTGCTTAATATATTCAAATCTTTAACATTTCTAGACATGTTTGATAACAAGAAATTGAGCATTTTAATTAATTAAATGGTTCCAAATTGTGTAGGATTTCATTTAATGCAGAATAAGCTCAAATATTATGATTTCAGTATTTATAATTTAATAATTTAACGGATTCAGATGTCGGTTTTCAAACGTCAGATTTGAAATTTCAATTTTGTCAAACGTATCTTAAATGAATGAACCTGAAAATATTAAATTAAAAAAAAGCAGGTTTGGCTAAATAGTTTACACCTTATGTCCACCTCGAAAGACATGTACAGCTAAATGCTTATTACTAGCACATGTTGTGATTGAGTAGCTTAAGCGGCAATCCCCTTGCCTTTAATTACATTTAAATAAACGGAAGATCCTTTTCACATGACAACTTGCAGTATTTATTGGGTGGTAGTGACTGATTTGTACCACTAATCATTCTTTAATTCACTTTTTAATTATTCTTCCAAAAAGATAAGTTATCACATTAAGATGGGTCACTGACTCCACCAACTGCAATGACTTCTTTGAGTTTGTTGTAAATTAACGCGTAATAGGTACGTGCAACTGTGCAAGAAAATGATTGTCATCCAAAACTACCTTTTGCCCCTTCGTATTTCACATCCAAAATATATAGAACTAGTTTTGTACCCGTTCGTTGAACGGGAATCGTCGAAAAATAATAAATTTTAGTCAATTTATAAAAATGTCGATATAAAATACATATTTAATGTATAATGTATTATAATTTGTCTTAAGTATATTACCATGTGCGCATTGTAATGTAAAGTATTCTTATAATATAAATTTGAACATCTAATTCAGTGAATAATAATTCAAAAATAGAAAAAATAACATTCAACAATACCATAACATTCAAAAACTTGAAAATAAATAAAAAGTGCAGTAAATAGTATCAAATAATATTCTACTATTCAGAAACTTTTTTTTTGTTTTTTTCTGTTTGAACATTCTCCTCGATTTGTCCGTGCAAATTAGCATTTATTGATTTTCTATTATCACTGCATGATAGCAAAGTAGGATAACTAAATATAAAAAAAATAAATGATTTATCGCATTCAAGTTTGTGTATAACAATACGTAAAGATTATAATTAAATAAACGGCCAGAGTCTTTTAATTAACTAATGAATTTGCAGATATATCTAATAGAGATATTTATGTTTCTTGTATTTATATCGCATTACTTTCCAGTACCTTTTGTTTTTGGTTGTTTTTCCTGAAGGCAAATTAACAAACATCGTAGTATATGATCACAAAAATCAATTAACAAACATGTTAGAAAAAATCCTACAAAAATAACGATGAAAGTACTTGTTTAAATCCTATGTCTTCATACAAATCAAATAGAAAATAAAACAAAAAAAATTCAAGATATGTTACTAAGCTCTTACAATTGAAGATCAACATGCCTTTTTTAAATATATATATATATATATTGAAAAAATGTGTACCTGATAATCAAAAGGAGTGAAAACCCAAAATCGATACTTTAATATACTAACCGCTTGCACTGGAAATACCTAACCATGAATTTGATACTTGAAATCAATATATTAGAGGCTATATGTAGTATAGACATAGGAAATAAGAATTGATAAGAATACAAAGAGATATTGATAAGAACATTAAAAGTATGTTTATCTTAATTTAAGTTGCTTAAAGTACGTAACTTTGGGTAGGAAATAAGAATCTTATAATATTAAGAATTCTTATAGGAAATAAAACCATAATCATCCAAATAACTTTGGGTAGGAAATAAGACCTTATGTGACTCGTACTATGCACGTATATAAACCTGTACGTAATAAATTTACAAATGTGTTATCAAGATAGATTTTATCGACCTTAAAAGACCACCTCCACTATATCGAGTCCTTTAAGTTCATGGACTCCTATGATGTGGATCCACACACGAAATACTCTCCACCATCTGGGCAAAGATGTATTGTGATTAAGGAATTATTAGCAGAAATATATTTAAAAAAAAGACGAGCGGAGGACACGACGGACGGAGGGTCGGGTAGGGGCTTTCGGGGTGCAAAACTTCAATAAATATCTAATGTTTTATCTCATCTTTCTTTAGCTATGATAATGGGATTTTATTTCTTTGGTTGATGACACTCCATTTTTTTTATGGACTTTTCCAGAAATTTTCAATCAGATGAAGTGTCATTTCTCTTTGTACATCAATTATGCATGGGGATTGTGAGTCTTGTAAAAACTTTCTCGAGCTAACTTTCTTTAATTTCCATGTCTAGATTGTTTGTATGTTGTTCTATATATGGGTAAATTATCTTAAAATAAAAAGGATCTATGATGAAGCTGTTAAAACAAAAAAGAATAGGACACTATAAAAAAATATATTATCATTTATTCCTATATATCTAATAGAGGAGATTTATGTCTCTTTTATTTATATCGCATTACTTTCCAATTCCTTTTTTGGGTAAGAAATAAGAATCATATAATATTAAGAATTTTTATAGAAAATAAGAATTGATATATATCCAAACAAAAAAGGAGTAAGCCACGTAGGAAACTACTTGCCATCTCGTTAAGCCACGTAGGAAAGAAAAAATATGAAGGGATAAGTATGAGGATACGACTTTATTATATATATATATATATGATTTGGATTTAGAAAGAAGGAATTGCATTTTTTGTTTTTTTTGGAGTTCATCGGCAGAGGAACAGAAGCAGAAGAGAGGGGCAACCACCCTCCAGAACTCCATTTACCTCTCTTCTGGTGGTTGTCCTCCGCCTCAGTCTTAAACTAATTAGATTTTGGTCCTCAACAATTAGGATGTGGGTAAAATGGTTCTTTTTGTTTCAGGGAAGAAAATTTAGTCCTTGATATTTAGAAAATTAATCAATTTGGTCCTATTAAATTTCAGGCAAATTATATTGAGTCTACGATCTTTACTATTTTTAACTAATATCAGGCCGGTTTTAAAAGAATATGGGCGATACGAACACAAAATAGGCTTTAAAGGCATTTACAAGTGTTCTAATATTAGGCAATATATTGTAAAAGAAACTTTCAAGAAATATTTCAGCAAAGTGGTATGGTCTTGAACTTTGCATTCTTAAAATCCCAAACATAATAATAACCATGCAGTCCTAATACCAGAAAGGGAAAAGAATGGTTAACAAATCAATGGAGCATTGAAAAAAAAAAAGTACAAGTCAAATAAATAAATAATTAGAAAAATCATACCACATCAGAGCTTCAATCAATCCTAGAGGTCCAAATGAGTCGAGTTACTCGCAATTGAAGTGATCGAGCTCGAGCAAACTCGAGTTTAAAGATACTTAACTCGTTAGCTCGTAAGTTTCAATCCTTGTTTTCTTTTCATCATCTTGCTGATTCATCTTTTCCTTTTTTTTTATTTCAGAACTAGCCATCCTTTTTTTTTAAGTTCCAGATCTAGCAACTATGATGGCAACCATGAAAGGCTCTTGCTAGATTACCACCATGGAAGTATCCGTGAGAGAACATAGGGTAGTTAAAGGCAGCCACGGATTTAAGGGGGGGCTGGTGGGGGCTTAAGCCCCCCCCAAGCCGCCGGAAAACCCCCTATATATAGGGGATTCCGGCGGCCCGCCCAGCCCAGCCCAGCCCCCCCACGGTGATCCAGATCTACCATCCTCCATGGCTCCATGAATGCTGCAGAGGAAGTGAAGAAGAGCTGGAAAGCCGCTGCCGTGCTGACTGCTGAGGAAGAAGATGACCCATTTCATTTTGAATTTTTTTTTTTGCCCTCTAAATACAAAACGACGTCGTTCCACGTATAATGAGGGGAAAAAAAAATACATCAGATGAAAGCCCTAAGGATGAGAGACACAACCCCAAGCAGAACCAGTGGATTGGACTGGAATTCCCGTTTCTCCTCATCAATAAAAAGACAAATAATTTTTTTTTTAAAAAAAGTAGGTGAAGAATCAATTTGGGATGATAACAAGCCTTTTTTTTTTCATGCTTTGATTGCACACTATAAACTAATTTGTGGACCATTTTATATCTAATTTGTTACTTGGTGACCATCGTTTTTTTTTTTCCAAAGCAAAACTCAACATTTTATACTATTACACTTGATAATACAAGAGTTAATTACAAAAAAAAAAAAGGCTAACTACCCCCATACGGTGACTGTTGTTTGAAATCATAGCAAATCTCAACTCATATAAGAAAAGGTTCCTGCTCTATTGCTAAGAAAGAAGTACAAGAAAAAAGAACTGATCAAAGGAACAGCTCCATAAGTTCGTAGATAGAATATTGAAACAAAAAAACATAACATTCTATTTTATTAAATTAAACGCGTTTATTCAATTTGGTTGTCAAATATTGGTTGAAACAAGACATATTTATGTTCTGTTTTTGGCAAAAAAATAGGTCAAGCATTCTGTTTTGTTTATCCTCGAAAACAAAAACTAAGAATTATAAATGTTATCAGACGGCCTCTTACTCTGTCATGGTAAGTGAAATTCATGTACCTTCCCTCAAAAAAAAAAAAAATTTGTAATGTACATACATAAAGAAGAAAGAAGAAAAAAGGAAAAAAAAAAAGAAGATAAGAGTAAACAAAGAGCTTTAAACACTATAAATTGGAGTGCCAGTGAGACCAGGAATC
Organism: Coffea eugenioides; assembly: GCF_003713205.1. Lineage (NCBI taxonomy): Eukaryota > Viridiplantae > Streptophyta > Magnoliopsida > Gentianales > Rubiaceae > Coffea > Coffea eugenioides. The sequence continues at coordinate 31,169,799 of NC_040037.1, forward strand.
ACCAAAGCCAAAGCCAACACATTTGAGTCTCTCCACTCTCTCCTCTCTTTCTTTGAGAATAGTGTCCTGACTTCCCGACTCCTGACTCCCAACTTCCGACTCCCCGTGTTTGTTGTAGGCTGAAGCATCTGAGGTTGACAGTTCTTCCCTTTAATTTTTTACCAGATCGGAGTTCCTAGTTGCTGGAATTAATAGTAGCTAGCCAGCCACGCCAAAAAGCATGGCCCTTCAGCTGGTGCTGGCGGCTATCTTAGTCGCATGCGTGACCATGTTGATCAAAGTCGCATACGAAACCATATCATGCTACTGGCTGACCCCCAGACGCATCAAGAAAATCATGGTCAAGCAAGGGGTGCGTGGCCCCAAACCTCGGTTTCTAGTTGGCAACATCATGGACATGGCCTCCTTCGTTTCCAAATCTACCTCTCAAGACATGGACTCCATCAACCATGATATCGTTGGTCGCCTTTTGCCTCATTATGTTGCATGGTCCAAAATCTATGGTAAGCTCGATAATCTGCATCCATCACAGAACACCATGAATTGGTTTTTTGAATTGAACCTCAATCTCATTAATTCATGAACCTCTTGAATTTACAGGGAAAAGATTCATATACTGGAATGGGACAGAACCAAGAATGTGCCTAAGCGAAACAGATTTGATAAAAGAGCTTTTTTTCAAACACAGCACAAGTTCAGGCAAATCATGGCTACAACAACAGGGATCAAAGCATTTTATTGGTCGAGGTCTACTTATGGCGAACGGTGACGATTGGTACCACCAGCGACACATTGTTGCCCCGGCCTTCATGGGAGATAAAATCAAGGTAAAGACAAAAATATTAATTAAAGCACGCTCGTAGAAGAATTCATAGCACTAAAATTTTCTCTCATCTCGATGTTTATCAATGTGTCATATCTGCTAACTTTTTGATAGTTGGCTAGCCAAGTTTCTTGAATTGAACTGGTTTTTACCTGTCATTTCATAACTCAATTTTTTCTGTTTGGATTGATCAATAGAGCTACGCGGGGTATATGGTGGAATGCACTAAGGAGATGCTCCAGTCGCTGGAAAATGCAATTGACTTGGGACAAACTGAAGTAGAGATTGGTGAATACATGGCTCGCCTCACTGCTGATATCATATCAAGAACTGAATTCGATAGCAACTACGAGAAAGGCAAGCAAATATTCCGTTTACTACAGCTTCTTCAGCATCATTGCTCCCAAGCCAGCCGGCACTTATGCTTTCCTGGTAGCCGGTGAGTTCTTCA
>NC_040037.1:31178868-31235628 GCF_003713205.1 Coffea eugenioides
ATCAAGTTAATGTGGTTGAATCCAAAAACATCTCTTTGGTGAATATCGATGACTGTTTTACTCTTATAATTTTTGGTTAACTTTCCTAGGCATAGGGAATGATTATTGACATTTTCATGTGAATTGGTCCGGTTATTAACTTTAGTCCTTCATGTTTGAAAATGAGGCTAGCTGATGCGAGTTTTCTTTTGGTTCTTGTGTTATATTGAGTTTTTGTGATTTTTAGCTATGAATAAACTTGACTGTACTCCGCTATTAGTTACTACTGAGAAACCGGGGATCTGCACCTAAAAGTGTTGATTCTCGCGTCAAAAGGTAGTAATTCCTATGAGTACGTGGTCACGTGGCGATAGAAGCTGAGTAACCAGGCTCCTTCATCTGGCCAATGTTGGAGTTCGCGTCAAAAGGCTCTAATGGCTAGCGACTAAGTCTTTTGTTACTATTGAAAAAAAAAAGAATCAAAAAAAAAAAATAGGGAAAAAAATGTGAAAAAAGTGAAGGTTGTGTTAATGTGTAATAAAAGTCAGCTTGCCGAATTATAGATTTAATGTTGAGATTTTGGTTAATAGTTGGACCATTTGCTGATAAATGTTATGCGTTATTCCTTTTTCTTAGATTAGTTAACCTGAAATTAGAGAAGTTTGTGGTTTAGAAGCTAACCGGAGTGATGTTTCTTGGATTTGACCATTGATGCTTGATTATTATTTTTTTTGGTATCTTGGCAATTTTGTAGATAGAGCAGTAGCCACTATCAAATATTGGTGTTTGTTCGTTATTCTCATGCTTGAGGACAAGCATGGTTTAGGCGTGGGGGGAATTGATAGGGTGCAATTTTGTCATTTATTTTATTATTAATTTTTCCTATTACCTGACCTGATGTGAATTAATTATTAGATTCTACTCACTTTTCGTAATTTATATTTATTTCAGGGAGTAGAACAAAAATATCACAATCAGGGCCAATTTGACAATTATCAAGAAAGAGTTCAAGTAGCAGGCATCTAGGGACATTTTTGGAATATCAAACCACAACCCTTCTTGGTAATTGGCCCGAAGACAGCATTAAAAAGAGGAGGCCGAAGTCTTCTTTTTGGCTCTCGAATCTTCTTCCTCTCCGGAGAGGGAGCCGCCGCACAGCACAGAGAGAGCTTTAGACTTTTCTTCATTCTTTTAGTCCTGAGTAATAGATTGTATCTTCTTGGTACGTAGGACTACTTAGCTTAGTTCCTTTGACTTTTCTTCTTCATATATTAGTGGGGCTCTTGGTAGTTTGTTCCCTCACATGTCAGAGCCTTTTGAAGAATTGAATCGTACACTGTAGTTTCTCATTTTTCTTTCATTCATTCGGCCAAATTGAATTCGCACAAGCAAGGACAAAGGCCGCAGTTGCCGTTTCGATTTTGTGTGAATTTTGTTCATTAATTATGAACTAATCTCCCCACTCTAGCCAAGGGACAACGGATGCTTTGAGTCACCTAAAATTGTGAGATCGATTTAATTTTATCTTTTCCTTTATTTATTGGTATTCGCATATTCCTTGATTGCAGTGCTTATGATTGTTTAATTAATTGATTGTCTTGGATCCGGATAATTGGTTAATTTGATAATCTATTGTCAATTGGGACGTTAAATCCGTAATTGTTTAATTGTCTCAAAATAGTGATAACTGGCATGATTGGATTTGTGTCAGGGGAATACGTGGGCTAATCTAAAATAACCCTGGTAGTGCGTTATTTGGTTAGAATATGGCTCCTCTAATACGTAAGGCAATTGGAGAATTAAATTCTATGGGCGTACCTAGGATTATTTCTCAATTAGAGCAGTGATTAACGGCCGTACCTTGATCACTGACACAGTAAGGAGGAGTTGACTGCCATCGATTGTTTGGTAGTTATAACCTATTTATTGATAAATAATTGGAATTGCCTTTGCTTATCGATGATCAATTAGGTGAACCATTGCTGAAGTCATTCCTTGGCTAGATCCTTAATTATCACTCATTTGATTTTAGTAATTTGTTATTTAATTTTAGTAGTTTCTTAGATTTTATTTGAATTTATTTAAATTGTCACCCCTGAGATAAAAACATCCCCCTTTGTCACTGTGAATTTAAAAAGAAACAATTACTCCCAGTCCCTGTGGATTCGACCCTGCTTACCACTATTTACAGAAATTACTTTTAGTTTGAGCAGGTATTTATTATTGCACAGGTTTCGACAACCTGTCAATATTTTATGTGGGGAACGAGTTCAACATGCTTCATCATCTTTGCAAGAGGAATTAGATATGAATCAGTTCGCTAATTCAGACACTTTATTAGGTATGTGATTTCTCTTACAATTACGACAATAATACTTTTCTTATAGTTTTATGATTTTATCTATTCAAGCACTATTTTTTGAATATATTCATGCAGATTCAGAAATGGATACTTCATGCAATAATGTACCTAATTATGAACGAAGAGACATTCCTAAACGTAAGTTTTTGTGATTTAAATGTAAGAGTCATTTAGTTTTTTGGTTTCGTGATGACAAATGTAATCTTTTATAATTCATAGGTACATTTTTTGAACGTTGGGATTTTGGATTTCCTTCGCATACATGTCCTTATTGTGGAGCAATTTTATGGTATGAAGAGAGAACCATAAAATCTCAACATGTTGCTTCTCCAAGATTTTCAATCTGTTGTCAAGAAGGGCAAGTTCAATTGCCTCTACTTATCGAACCACCACAATTTCTGAAGCAATTATTGGAATATAATGGAAGACGTCAAGCTAAACATTTTCGAGAGAATATCAGAGCTTTTAACATGATGTATGCATTCACATCGATGGGTGGTTGTATTGACAACACCATAAATGATGGACGTGGCCCGTACGTTTTTCGAATCAATGGGCAAAATCATCATAAAATAGGGTCTCTTATACCTCCTGATGGTCGTCTTGGAACTTTCGCACAGTTTTATGTTCATGACACACAAAATGAGGTCAGGAATAGGATGCATCCATTTAGTACAGTAAACAGAAATTGTGATTTGGATCCTGAAATTGTCAATGGATTGAAAGAGATGTTGGACGAGTATAATCCACTTGCAAAGGCATTTCGAATGGCAAGGGACAGGTTTCAGGAATCCAATTACATGTCAGTTCGTTTGAGATTGATTGGTACTCGATCTCGAGATGGAAGACAATACAACTTACCAACATCATCAGAAGTAGCTGCACTTATAGTCGGTGATGGAGAGCAGGCAAGGGGAAATCGAGATATTATTGTTGAGGAAAAAACTATGGGGTTAAAAAGAATCACTGAATTGCATCCAAGTTTTATGGCGATGCAATATCCAATCATATTTCCTTATGGTGAAGATGGTTTTAGGGTGAACATACCAAGAAATGTGTCTCCAAATCCAAGAAAGAGTAACGGTAAAAGAAAGTTTATCAGCATGCGGTAATTCTATGCTTTCAGAATACAAAATAGACTCAATGAAGCGAAAACATTGGTCAGTGCAGGTAATTTATTTCAGCAGTATATTGTTGATGCTTTTGCTGCAATTGAGGAAAATAATTTGAATTGGATTTGTGCCAATCAGCAAAAGATTAGAGCAGAATTATACAAAGGTTTGCAAGATAATGTGGTACGAGGTGATACGACACCTGCATCAGCAGGAAAAAGGTTGGTTTTGCCTTCAACTTTTACCGGTGGACCAAGATATATGGTTCAAAATTATCAAGATGCAATAGCAATATGCAGATTCATGGGTCCTCCTGATCTTTTTATTACTTTCACATGCAATTCTAATTGGCCAGAAATCAGCAAGGGTATAAGTTTGATCCCTGATCAGAAAGTTGTGGATCGACCTGATATCGTTGCACGTGTTTTTCACATAAAATTAGATCAATTGATGAATGATTTAACACATGGACAGCATTTTGGCAAGGTGATGGCAGGTATCAAACTAACAAAATATTTTATTTATTTTTTCAAAAATATTTAATTTATATCAAATTCTCATTTAATTTCATATACTTATACTTTGTACAGCATTATATACAATTGAGTTTCAAAAGAGAGGGTTGCCCCATGCGCATAATCTGTTATTCTTACATCCAGATGATAAGTGCACTACACCAAGAGATGTTGATTGAATCATTTCAGCCGAATTGCTAGATAAGAATACTGATCCAATAGCTTATGAAGCAGTTTTACAATTTATGTCACACGGACCATGTGGACCAGCTAATACAAGGTCACCGTGTATGGAAAATGGAAAGTGCAGTAAACATTATCCCAAATATTTTCAGACTGAAACAATAATTGATGAAAACGATTTTCCAGTATACAGGAGAAGGGACAATGGACGAGAAGGTATTAAAGCTGGTGTGAAAATTGATAATCGATGGATCATTCCTCATACTGTTGATTTGGTTGTCAAATATTGGGGACATGTTTGTGTTGAATTGTGCAATCAGGGCAGGTCTATAAAATATTTATTCAAATATGTGAATAAAGGATATGATAGAGCCACTTTTGTCATTGAGGAAAATGATGCAACTGATGGACAGAGTGGAACACGAGTTGTTCGTGAAGTGGATGAGATAAAAAGATATCTAGATTGCCAATATATATCAGCATCAGAGGCTTGCTGGAGAATTTTTTATTTTGACATCCAATATCGGAGTATTGCCGTTCAAAGATTAAATTTTCATCTTCCAAATGAACAGCCTGTGCTATTTGGTGATAATGATCCTTTGGATGAAGTATTAAATAGAGCAGAAGAACATAGTACAATGTTCATTGAATGGATGAAAACGAACTCCACAGATACATCTGCTCAACAGTTGACTTATGCAGATTTTCCTACACAATGGACATGGAAAAAGAAGTTGAGAAAATGGGTTAAACGGAAGTTTGGTCGATCAATAGGTAGAATTTTTTATGCTCATCCTTCAACTGGAGAAAGATTCTACTTACGCATGTTATTGAACATTGTCAAAGGTCCAAGGTCATTTGAGGAGATTAGGACAGTTAACGGAGTCGTGCATCCAACGTTTAAAGCGGCATGTCAAGCGTTGAGATTATTGGGTAGTGATGAAGAATGGCATAATGCTATAAGAGAAGCAGCAAATTGGCAAACAGGTCAGCAATTACGTGAATTATTTGTGACCATGTTATTATTTTCTGAGGTATCTAATCCATTAGATTTATGGGAGAAAAATTGGGAGTTTCTTTCTGATGACATATCCTATCGACAACGTTGTATACTTGGAGATAATTTTATATCTTTCAGTGATTCCCAAATAAAGAATTATGCACTTTATGAAGTTGAAAAAATTCTCAATCGAAATAGTAGAAGTTTGAAAGAATTTCCTGGAATTCCATTCCCTGATATGCTATTGGATAATGATAATCGAAATCGGTTTATTATTGAGGAATTGAATTATAATAGGGAAATTCTTGCACAAGAACACTTTCAACTACAAAGTGGGTTGAATGAGCAACAACTACAAGTGTATAATGCAGTCATTCATGCTGTTGATTATGGTCTCGGTGGTCTCTTTTTTGTTTATGGTAGTGGAGGAACAGGAAAGACTTATTTGTGGAGAACTATAATTGCTCGATTACGTTCACAAGGAAAAATAGTTTTGGTGGTAGCATCTTCTGGTATAGCTTCTCTATTGTTGCCTGGTGGAAGGACAGCTCATTCGAGATTTAAAATTCCTATAATTATAGATGGTGATTCTACTTGCGCAATATCACAGGGATCACAATTGGCTGAGTTAATTTGTAAAGCATCATTGATTATTTGGGATGAAGCTATAATGTTACATCGAAATATTTTTGAAGCGGTTGACAGAACATTCAGGGATATCTTACGCTTTCATGATCCTGACTCTGAGCACAAAGTTTTTGGTGGCAAAACTATGTTACTTGATGGTGATTTCAGGCAAATTCTTCCTGTCGTACCCAAAAGGGGTAGAACTGAAATTGTTGCTTCATCAATTAATCGATCTTCTTTGCTTTGGGGTCATTGTCATTTATATCTATTATCTTTGAATATGCGTATACGAGCTAATGACATGCATTCAGATTCTGTTGAAAGTTTAGAAGAATTCAGCAAATGGATTTTAGATTTGGGTGAAGGAAAATTATCAGCTATTTCCTTTGATGATGAAGACGAATCTACTTGGATAGAGATTCCTAATAATCTACTCATTCCTCAGGATACTGACTGCATACACCGCATCATTGATAGTACGTATCCTGATCTATTGGCTAATTATAATAATGCTTCATATCTTCGCAATAGAGCTATTCTTGCCCCGACCAATGATGTTGTTGATGAAGTAAATTCTGTTATTCTATCATCCATTCTTGGCCAATCTAGGATATACTTAAGTGCTGATAGAATCTGTCCCACCTCTGATTGCGGACTTGAGCAAGCTTCTTTATACCCGGTTGAGTTTTTGAATACACTTAAATTCTCTGGAATTCCAAATCATTCAATTGAGTTAAAGGTTGGAATTCCAATTATTCTGCTACGCAATATGAATCAGAGTCGGGGTCTGTGCAATGGTACACGGTTGATAATTACAAATCTGGGAGATAACATCATAGAAGCTGAAATGATTACAGGGTCAAGTATAGGGACAAGATTTTTCATTCACAGGATTGACATGACTCCTACGGATTCAAAATGGCCTTTTGTGATGATTCGACGTCAGTTTCCTATTAAGGTTTGTTTTGCTATGATAATAAATAAGAGTCAAGGCCAAACTTTTGATAACGTTGGAGTGTACTTGACAAAACCTGTATTTAGTCACGGCCAATTATACGTTGCTGCTTCTCGAGTAACCTCCCGTCAAGGATTGAAGTTTTTGATCAAGGATGATCGAAATCCGGAAAATCGTCGTACAAGAAATATTGTTTATCGAGACATATATGATAATTTACGCATTGGTATAGGTTAAATTCTAAAGCTTGATTTATAATTCATGCGTATGCAATTTTGTTTGTTTTTATTTATGCGCTTATTAATCATATATTGAAGTATTTAGTTTAGATACCTATATGCAATTATTTTATAAGTTGGTGAATTTTGGTAGCAGACACAAGTTCGTTACAATGAATTCAAGCCACAAGCTCTTGAATCAGTTGACTGTGGGATTTGATTCGAAGAAAATCAAGGTTAGAGTGACGCGCATGTGGGATGCCATTAACACAAATACTGGTGATGTGTTTGCTCTTGAAATGGTACTACTCGATGAAAATGTAAGTACCATCATTCATCCACCTATGACTGATTTGAGTTAAATTTGTTTATTTCATGACAATTTTTTCGTAATCTGTGATGTTTGAATTGTTTTAGGATAATCATATGGTGGCTATTGTACCAAAAAATTTGGTACAAAGGTTTCGACCACAACTACTTGAGGGGGATGTCTATATTTTGGAGAAATTTAGAGTGACACCAAGAAAACAATCTTGGAATGTTGTGCACAATGAGCATAATATTTATTTCACTTATACAACTCTGGTGAAAAAGCTTGATGGTCGAATGAGTTCAATAAAATTTCACAAATTTGAATTCATCGATTTCAATGACCTCTCTTCACGATGTCAAGTTTTTACATTCTTATCAGGTATGACGTAATAAGTTAATAGGGTAAATACTACTTTTATAAATACTACTTTTAGTTTTATTCATTTGAAAGTAGTGATTCCTAAATAATTATATGTGTTATACTTATTTATTTATGTGTAATATAGATGTGGTGGGAAGACTTTCTAAAGTGGGACCGATCTATGAAGTTTCGAAGAGTAATGGAACTGTAAAAAAATGAGATATTGCAATTAGCAATAAAAGGTATTTGCTGCTTTTTTTTTTAATTTAGTCTGCTAAATAAATTAGTTATAATATGAAGATTAGCTCATATTCTTATTTGAACAATTATTTTTGAGTAATTTCTATTCAAGTATTAATTTTGAGTGCTTTATATTGAAGTGGTGAAAGCATTAATGTCACATTATGGGGAACAACATCGAATCAGTTCAATGATGAGAATATTTTGGTGTCTGATCAACCATTAGTGTTGGTGATCTCTTCAGTGACAGTTAAACAATTCAGAGGTAATGATATAAACATCAGTGAAACTCTCATAGTAAACATATTGTTATTTCTTTTCATTAGCATTCTTAATGGAGCTCAAGATTTGATGCTTACTCAAGTTCATACTATCTGTCATCAACAACTGCCACACGAGTATATATGAATCTAAATATTTCTGAAGTTGCAGATTATTTGAATTGGTAAAGCTATATATCTTTATTAAATGTTTATTTAATATTTTCATATATATTGTATATAAGTAATTAAGATAAAATTGTTATTAGCATTGATAGCACTGCTCCTCAAACTATTGAGGTTTTACATCCTCCAAAAACGCGAGAAGCTATACAGCAACTAATGTTCAAGAATCGAAAATTTTTATCAGAGATATATCAGATAATGGCCGGTGTTCAAACAGAGGTACAATTAAAGTTACAAGTTACAATTATAGCACATTAGTTTTCACAATTAAAAATATTAATTATTTAAATTGACTGCTTAAATTGGTCATTTCTCTAGGAATTGGTTTACACTTCCAAAGTGACAATTCTGAAAGTTGATTTCAATAGTCAACTGCACTACAAAGCATGTCCAAAATTTCAGAGAAAAGTGACATTAGAAGGATCTAATTTTGTGTGCAATGCTTGCAATCAAAATGTGGAGTATCCTAAATTGAGGTATGTTGTAGGTGTTAACATTTTTTATCATTTTAATTGCTACAATATCTACATAAATATAACTTTTAGAATATGTGTTTTTATACAGGTATATGTTAAAAGTCTTGGTAAGTGATGCAACCGGTAGTGCTTGGTTTGTTATATTTGATCAAGAGGCTGAAAGAATAATAGAACACAAACTTTCTTTTGTTCTTGAAGAATTTAACAAGGTAAACTTATATCTAATTTTTGAGAAGTTTTTAATAATAGTAGACAATCCGACACTTATCTTAGCCGTTGAATAGTATAACAAAAAAAAATCTATTATGCATTTCATTTTTAGGAAGGATTTAGCAATGAAATCATGTCATCAATTATAAATAAGATCACATGGAAACCTTTTGTGTTCCAAATCAAGTTGAACAATTACAATTTGGAACAAGGTAGTAATAGATTTACAGTGACTAGATGGTTCCACTGTGATTTCGAGAGGGAAACGAATTTCATGCTTTCACAGGTAATGTGCAATAAATTTATCTTATATTTCACATATTATATCTCACATAATATTTTGCCTTTAATTTTGATAAATCATTATCAGATTGGTGGAACCAACAACCAATACCAACCTGAAGTATTTTCTTCCCAGATCCCAATTAGTACACCAGATGATTCTAATCAACAGCATTTCAATACACTTCATATGAATAATTCATCAGAGGGTTCAACAAAAATCACAGAAGAAGGGAATCCTCATAAAAAGATTTGCATGAGAAGGTAGATTTAATATACTATTTTACTTTCTTAAATTATAATCTTTACGTATTATTATACATAACTTTGAATGCGATAAATCATTTATTTTTTTATACTTAGTTATCCTGTTTTCCTATCATGCAGTGATAATGAAAAATCAATAAATGCTGATTTGCACGAACAAATCGAGGAGAATGTTCAAACAGAAGAAAAATCAAAACAAGTTCCTGAAAAATAGAATATTATTTAATACTATTTACTGCACTTTTTTATTTATTTTCAAGTTTTTGAATGTTATGGTATTGTTGAATGTTATTTTTTTCATTTTTGAATCATTACTCACTGAATTAGATGTTCAAATTTATATTATAAAAATATTTTATATTACAATGCGCACATAGTAATATACTTAAGACAAGTTATAATAGATTATACATTAAATTTGTATTTTATATCGACATTTTTATAAAATTAACTAATTTTTTTTTTCGAGGATTCCCGTTCAACGAACGGGTACAAAACTAGTTTATTAGTAATTTGATGGGTCGAACTTATATTTGATTTAGTTCTTCTTCCGATTTTAAATGTGGGACATCTCATTCAATCCTTCCCCTTAGAAATTTTATGTACTTGCAAAATTTGGTCATAACTATCCACTTAGTCGTACGCAGATTTTAGAGAATCCCACGCAGAGATCAAACGAGATTTGTTTTGATACCTCCAAATCTACTAGATTGGTCCAATAACTTTTTAAATTGAAACTATGTGTTAATTCAAAATTATTAATAATTCATTGGACCGAAACTTATATTTCATTTCTTTCTTCTTCCGATATCCGTTGTGGATTATCTCAGTAGACATTCACTTGCATGAACACAAAAAACACGTTCCGGATAAGATTTTGGGATAAGATGGCTGAATGAAAGGGTCGTTGCAATAATATATAGAATATATTACAGACCTTTATCTTCACATTTAAATCCTAAATTTATAATGACTCCAACTCTTAAAGAAGAAACAACTTTATTACAAGTAGATGCAGATAAACCTACTACATATACTCCAAAAAGACTAAAGTGGAATGAAATAACAATACCAAGTGAATTTGAAATTAAAAATCCACAACTAGCAAGAAATATAGAACAGATTACTGCAGAAGATATTATAGAAAAAGCAGATGGAAGTACTTTAATAAGATTTTCATCATTAAGAGAAAGACCAGAATCATCATATTCATGGTTACCCGCTAGACGTTCAAATTATGAGTCAACTGAAGTTAATTTTCCTATAGAAAGTACCTCAAATTTTAAATATAAAACACCTATACCTGAAGTTATAAATCAAAATCAATCAGAATATTCCCCAACTCATTCACAAATGAAAGGAGAAATAAATGTTATAAATAAACCCTATAAAATAAACCATAAATACTTACAAGAAGATTTTGAAGATGAAATAAACACAGAAAAAAGAATTTGGTTTTTTCAATTGGAATCAGAATATAAAGAAAAATTAATTTTGGAATGGAAAAAAGAATTAGATAAACAAAAGTTTGATTTTCCTTTCTTTAATTGGTTATCATTTTATACTTTAAAATTAGGAATAAATAATGTCTATAACACACCTCAAATAAATGTTCAAACTAATTTATATAAAAAATGGAAATTAAAAGATGAACAAGTTGTAACTTCAATACACCCTCCATTACAAGAAGTAAAAATTAATATAGGACAAGGAGAAATTATAGTCTCACCTTTTAAGAAAGGAAGAGAAGCTGAATCAAGTACAAATAATTCAATAAATCTAGAAGATCTTAAAAAAGTGTACCAACAAAATAATTATACAAATCAAATCCTTCATACAATATCTCAACATATAGAAGTATTAAATACTAAGATAGATACAATAAAGAAAACAGAATTAAAATTCCCAAATGATATCTCAGCACCTCATTTTAAGCCAAGAAGCCTAACAAGAGAAAAAGAACATGAATTAGTACAAAATATTAATAATCAAAAAATAAATAATACAGATAATTTATTAAATAAAATATCTCAAGCTCTACAAAACTTAACTACAGAATCTAAACCTTCAACTCCAAAAATAAATACATTAGATAAAATAATAGAAGAAAATTCAACTGATGAAATAGAAGAATCTGAAAAATCAGAAGAATCAGAAACAGAAAAAGAAGATATGATTTTACCCATAGAAAACCAATTTGAAGAAACAGAAGGAAATCAAATGAATAGAATAAAAAGAAAAAAACTATAATAACAACAGAAATAATTGGAAAATGATAAGTTCAAAAAATTATTATTCTAGACCAAGTCCTCCAGATATTCAATATGAAGAAAGATCAAAATTTAGAACGACTAAATATGATGGAGATTCAATATATGAATGGAATATAGATGGCAAAGTTGAATATGAAGTATTAAATAATTTGCAAGAAATGGGAATGGCTAGATTAGCTTACAAAATTAAAAATATTCAAGAAAGAAATATTGCAACATTATTAATTTCAGGATTTACTGGACAATTAAAAAATTGGTGGGATAATGCTTTAACTTTACAAAATAAATTATCAATATTAGATCATACACAAGAAATTGAAGATAATCAAGGAAATATTCAAATACAGTCAGATGCTGCAGAATTTCTAATTGTAACAATAGTCATGTATTTTATAGGAAATCCAAAAGAAAAACTAAATTCGAATAAAACATTTTTAACAAATTTAAGATGTCCAACATTATCAGATTTTAGATGGTATAAAGACTATGTTTTTAACTAATGTATTAAGAAGACCAGATTGTAATGCTTCATTTTGGAAAGAAAGATTCATAACAGGATTACCAAGTCTATTTTCACAAAGTATAATGGATAATTTACAAAAAGAAATGGGAACAGATGTCATTTCATTCGAAAATATTACTTTTGGACAATTATTTGCTTTTGTGAAAAAAAAAAGATTAATGTTATGTTCAGAATTAAGATTACAAATAAAATATGGATCAAAAAGAAAAGAAGTAGGATCATTCTATAATGCATTTGGAATTAAAAGAATTAAATCACCATCAGCATACAAAAAGAAAGTTAAAAAATATTCTAAGAAAATAAGATATAAAAAACCTAAGGAAAATGAACCAACTAAGAGGAGAAAATTTATTAGGAAAAAAATTGTCTGTTATAAATGTGGAAAAATAGGTCATAAAGCAAACAAATGTAAATTAAAAGAAAAAATTACAGAAATCTGTGCAAACGAAGAAGAAATTAAAAATAAAATAATAAATTTATTAATAAATGAAAAAGATCAAAGTTCTGAAGAAGAATATTATGATGATATATCTAGTTCAGAAAGTGAAGAAAATTGTAATTGTTCTAATACTCCAAAATATATAAATGTTATAACTAAAAAAGAAGATAAAGAATTTTTATTAGATATAATAGATAAAATTGAAGATCCAATAGCTAAAAAAGAATATTTAGAAAGATTAAAGAACTTAATTATTCAAGAGGATAAAATGCCAAAAATAATAGAACCTTTTAGTATTTCTAAATTAATTGACAAATATCCAAATATAAATATAATGAAAAAAGAAACTACTAAAGATCTTCAATCTGAAATTAATAATATAAAAATACAAGTAAAACAATTACAACAAGAAATTATAGAATTAAAAACAAAAGATTTAGAAATAGAAGCAAGAATAGCATTAATAAATGATCAGCCCTCAACCTCTAATTCAAAAACAGAAAAAATAATAATCTCAGAAAAACCAGTAGAAGAAGATCAATATTTAAATACTATAGAAAGAATGACATTTCAAAAATGGTTTGCTTTAGTAACTATTACAGTAGAAGATTTCAAAGAAACATTTGTAGCTCTAATAGATAGTGGAGCTGATACAAGTTGTATTAAAGAAGGAATAATCCCCACTAAATATTGTGAAAGAACAAATGAAAAATTAATGGCAGCAAATGGAGAAGATTTAAAAGTAAAGTATAAATTTACAAAAGGATCAATATGTAATAATGAATATTGTATTAGACATAATTTTATAATTGTAAATAATATAAACCATGATGTAATATTGGGAACACCCTTTTTAATTCAAATATATCCATTTTCAGTAAGTAATGAAGGAATTTCAGTAAATATAATGAAAAAAATGGTTATCTTTAAATTTTTAACTCCAATAAGACAAAGGGAATTACAAACATTACAAACATCTTCAATATATAAAGCAATAAATACCATTACTAAAGTACAACAACAAATAAGCTATATTAAAGAAGAAAAGTCTTATTTAAAAATTGAATAACAATTAAAAGACATTAAGATACAAAAAAGAATATTAGAAATAGAAGAGTTATTACAAAGAGAAATCTGTACAGATATTCCTAATGCCTTTTGGGATAGAAAACAACATATGATAGAATTACCATATGAAAAAGATTTTAATGAAAAAAATATTCCAACAAAAGCTAGACCAATACAAATGAATTCTGAGTTATTAGAATTTTGTAAAAAAGAAATAAAAATACTAATAGATAAAGGATTAATAACACCCTCAAAATCACCTTGGAGCTGTGCGGCATTCTATGTAATGAATCAAGCTAAAAAAGAAAGAGGAGTTCCAAGATTAGTAATAAATTATAAACCCTTAAATAAAGTTTTGCAATGGATTAGATATCCTATTTCTAATAAAAAAGATTTGCTTAATAGACTATTTAATGCAAAAATCTTTTCAAAATTTGATTTAAAATCAGGATATTGGCAAATAATAATAGACCCAAAAGATAGATATAAAACAGCATTTACAACACCTTTTGGCCATTATGAATGGAAAGTTATGCCATTTGGATTAAAAAATGCACCATCAGAATTTCAAAACATAATGAATGATATTTTTAATCCTTATAGTTCATTCAGTATAGTGTATATAGATGATGTATTAATATTTTCAGAATCATTAGAACAACATTTTAGACATTTAAAAATATTTTTAAAAATAGTTAAGAAAAATGGATTAGTTGTTTCTGCTCCAAAAATGAAATTATTTCAAACTAAAGTAAGATTTTTAGGACATAATATTCATCAAGGCACAATAAAGCCCATTAATTGAGCTTTGGAATTTGCTACTAGATTTCCAGATGAAATAAAAGATAAAAATCAATTACAAAGGTTTTTAGGATGCCTAAATTATATAGCAGATTTTTCCCCTAATTTAAGAAAAGAATGTTCTATATTATTCAATAGACTAAAGAAAAATCCAAAACCTTGGACAGATGAACATACTCAAAAAATAAAATATTTAAAAGAGAAAATAGAATCATTACCATGTTTATGTTTACCTCATCCTAAAGCATTTATGATAGTAGAAACAGATGCATCAGAATTAGGATATGGAGGAATATTAAAACAAAAAATAGATAATTCTAAAGAAGAATTAGTTAGGTTTCATTCAGGAACCTGGTCTAACCCTCAGAAGAATTATTCAACAATTAAAAAAGAAATTTTATCTATAGTTTTATGCATGTCAAAATTTCAAGATGATTTATATAATAAAAAGTTTTTAATTAGAATAGATTGTAAATCTGCCAAAGAGATTTTACAAAAGGATGTTCAAAATATAGTCTCTAAACAAATATTTGCAAGATGGCAAGCTATTTTATCTGTCTTTGATTTTGAAATAGAATTTATCAAAGGAGAAAATAATTCTTTACCAGATTTTCTTACTAGAGAATTTCTACAAGGACATGGATCGTGAAATGATGGCTCAAAGAGAAGAACGAGAATATACCAATTATTTGAGAGCTCAAAGGGATTCTCCCAAACTCCAAAACAAAGAAAAAGATATCCAATCCAGAGGATATCAGTATTTTGCCCAAACCAGCTATGGCAGACAAAGTATTCCAACTCATCAAATTCCTAAGTATGACACCATATACATTCGAAAAGCCCTTACGCTACTATCACTCCTCAAGAAAAAGCCTTTCTTATTCAAAGAGAGATTCAGAGAAATACCATTCGAATCAAAGTTATGAAAAGAATTGAGAGAAGTGAGGAATTTATTCAATATCACAGAAAACAAAATAAGCAATTATCTGACCAACTTAAAGATATTGTTTATTAATATTGCAGGATTATGGATTCAAAAGCAGGAAATTCTAGGCCAAAGACTCCTCAAGATTATGAGATGAGTCTTACTCCTGTTACTCAAAACAGATTCCAACTCTTATCAGATTTTCCAGCGTTGACTTATAGTCAAGCTGCTTGTACTCCAACTTCTTCTCAAATAAAACCTCTTCAACAGATTCCAAAAACCCCAGAAAAATCCACTGAAAATACTTATTTTACCAAGCCATTTACTCAACATATCACTTTAACTAGATTCCAAGAAGTACCTTTGTATTCTACACTCAATCAAATTATCCAAAGAATCTTTCTCAAAAATGTTTTTGGCAACCAGATGATCCCTCAAAAAATTTGGATTATTATGAATTAATTCTTACAGATACTCAATCTGTAGAAATATTCCCAATTCCAGACAGAAAAAATCCAAATATAATTAGCCACTCAAAATGCATAATAAAGAAAGTTTGTTCTCCAAATGAATGGACTTCTCTTTATTCTAAAAAATCTTTTTCAGTAAGGTTCATTCCAGATGGATTCACATATCAAGATTACAAAATGGCATGGTATCGTGCCTTCCTTTTTAGACTATTCAATCATTCATGGTTCTTCACGTTCAAAGAAAATTGCAGCAGAAAATTTCCAATTTGGTTCAATCACTGGTGGAAATGGTTTGGACCACAACCAGAGATACTACCTCCAAATGTGCTTATGAGATTTCAAACGTATCTAAAAAGAGCAAAGGGGGAAGAATATACAAAACCAATTTTATTCCATATGGAGTTCAAAGTCCCGTGGATATTTTACTGGAGTTTCAAAATTCATCAAGAGTTTGAAAAACCACTTCCAATGTCATTAGTTAGAGAATTCAAAGTTAAATGGTGGACAGGATTCAACCAAGAATTCGGAGATCAAGTAAATGTTATCAGATTCCTAACTACCGGAGATAAACTCAAATGGACCAAACCAACATCTACTCCAACAACTTTTGTACCCATTGCAACAAAGTCTTCACCAACTCCAACCACTACGGCACCAACTCCAACCACTACTCCAATAAAGAAAGAAAAAGAAAAAAATACCGAGATGGTCCGTGACAACCTCAAATGACTTTTTGATGAAAAAGATGATGCAAGATCCAAGGCTACTCAAAGAATATCTGGACTACTTACAAAAGTCAGATAAGAAAGAAGAAATCGACAAAATTGACGAGTCAGCAGAATCATCCGAATCTACTTTTGATCCATTCGGAGGACCATGTGGACAAGATCCAAACGACTTTTGAAAAAGATGTCGACCACTTTTGAAAAAGATGTCGGCCACAAACAAAAAGAAGATGAAACTCAAATGAAGAAGAAATGAAATTCAAATGACAAAGTCCCGAGCCTCTATAAATTGAAGAAAGATTGCAGAATGAAGATATCGGTGAAATCCTCACTTGTAAACTTCTTTAAAATCCTCTACTACTCCCACTCAACCACTCTCAACTACTCCCAACTAATCCTTGTACTCAAGCTCTTGTAGCAAAGATCCAAATATTATAATAAAGTCTTCAAGGAATTCATTCATCAAAGCTTCCGTGTGCAACTCAAAGTTTTATTGTAAGTCCAAATCTTTATGCTTATTACAAGTTTATATTTCATTTGTGAATGAGTTGGGGAATATTCTGATTGATTTTGATTTATAACTTCTGGTATAGGTGTTTTATATTTAAAATTTGAGGTACTTTCTATAGGAAAATTAACTTCAGTTGACTCATAATTTGAACGTCTAGCGGGTAACCATGAATATGATGATTCTGGTCTTTCTCTTAATGATGAAAATCTTATTAAAGTACTTCCATCTGCTTTTTCTATAATATCTTCTGCAGTAATCTGTTCTATATTTCTTGCTAGTTGTGGATTTTTAATTTCAAATTCACTTGGTATTGTTATTTCATTCCACTTTAGTTTTTTTGGAGTATATGTAGTAGGTTTATCTGCATCTACTTGTAATAAAGTTGTTTCTTCTTTAAGAGTTGGAGTCATTATAAATTTAGGATTTAAATGTGAAGATAAAGGTCTGTAATATATTCTATATATTATTGCAAAATTCTTTGTATGTTTTTCAAATTCATTTCCCTGCATATGAATATCTAGTATGACTGAATTCAAGATGTGTGGATCTGTTAAGTCTATAGAAAAATTTGGAGCGCAATTAAAATATATTGGTCCATTACAAACATTTGTTTGAATCATAGATAATAAAGAAGTTTTATATCGTTTGAGTCTAGTATCTCTTAATGCTAAATATATTGGAGCATCTACTCCTAAATGGAATAAAGGTTTTACTGCGATTTGTATCAAACCTATATGAATATATCGATATCCTTTACTTAGATATTTTTGAATTGTATTATGATTTAATAATTGAATAGATTGATATTCTTCATGAATAGAAATTATTTCTTCATGTGTTTTAACTGATAGAGCAGTTTTAAAATCTAAAGGGCCAATTCTATAAATGTGTTCTATTTTTTCTTCTGGAATAGTCCAATCTGAATTATTTACGGGCATATGATATTCATGACTTTGTACTACATTATCTTGTTTTGAATTAGATCCTATTTTTAATTGTCTAAAGAATGCAGCCATGTCTAATATTTAATTAAATTTTTACTTTAACCGGGAACAACCGAGCACTAGGCCTGGAACATCCTACCCTGGACTTACCAACGGTCTTACAAGGCATCAAGTCTTACCAACGATTTTAGTAAAAGTTTAATGAAATATATAAACATAAATGCATGAAATAGTCAATTTAAATAGAAACTTAATTCAATAAAGAAAATGTAAAAACAAAGTTTAAATATGCGTATGCGAATAAAAGGGTGTGGCTCTGATACCACTTCTACCCAGGCAATATAAACTTGTAATAATCATAAAGATTTGGACTTACAATAAAACTTTGAGTTGCACACGGAATCTTTGATGAATGAATTCCTTGAAGACTTTATTATAATATTTGGATCTTTGCTACAAGAGCTTGAATACAAGGATTAGTTGGGAGTAGTTGAGAGTGGTTGAGTGGGAGTAGTAGAGGATTTTAAAGAAGTTTACAAGTGAGGATTTCACCGATATCTTCATTCTGCAATCTTTCTTCAATTTATAGAGGCTCGGGACTTTGTCATTTGAATTTCATTTTTTCTTCATTTGAGTTTCATCTTCTTTTTGTTTGTGGCCGACATCTTTTTCAAAAGTGGTCGACATCTTTTTCAAAAGTCGTTTGGATCTTGTCCACATGGTCCTCCGAATGGATCAAAAGTAGATTCGGATGATTCTGCTGACTCGTCAATTTTGTCGATTTCTTCTTTCTTATCTGACTTTTGTAAGTAGTCCAGATATTCTTTGAGTAGCCTTGGATCTTGCATCATCTTTTTCATCAAAAAGTCATTTGAGGTTGCCTCGAATACCATCTCGGTATCTTTTTCTTTTTCTTTCTTTATTGGAGTAGTGGTTGGAGTTGGTGTCGTAGTGGTTGGAGTTGGTGAAGACTTTGTTGCAATGGATACAAAAGTTGTTGGAGTAGATGTTGGTTTGGTCCATTTGAGTTTATCTCCGGTAGTTAGAAATCTGATAACATTTACTTGATCTCCGAATTCTTGGTTGAATCCTGTCCACCATTTAACTTTGAATTCTCTAACTAATGACATTGGAAGTGATTTTTCAAGCTCTTGATGAATTTTGAAACTCCAGCAAAATATCCACGGGACTTTGAACTCCATATGGAATAAAATTGGTCTTGTATATTCTTCCCCCTTTGCTCTTTTTAGATACGTTTGAAATCCCATAAGCACATTTGGAGGTAGTATCTCTGGTTGTGGTCCAAACCATTTCCACCAGTGATTGAACCAAATTGGAAATTCTCTGCTGCAATTTTCTTTGAACGTGAAGAACCATGAATGATTGAATGGTCTAAAAAGGAAGGCACGATACCATGCCATTTTGTAATCTTGATATGTGAATCCATCTGAAATGAACCTTACTGAAAAGGATTTTTTAGAATAAAGAGAAGTCCATTCATTTGGAGAACAAACTTTCTTTATTATGCATTTTGAGTGGCTAATTATATTTGGATTTTTTCTGTCTGGAATTGGGAATATTTGTACAGATTGAGTATCTGTAAGAATTAATTCATAATAATCCAAATTTTTTGAGGGATCATCTGGTTGCCAAAAATATTTTTGAGGAAAGATTCTTTGGGTAATTTGATTGAGTGTAGAATACAAAGGTACTTCTTGGAATCTAGTTAAAGTGATATGTTGAGTAAATGGCTTGGTAAAATAAGTATTTTCAGTGGATTTTTCTGGGGTTTTTGGAATCTGTTGAAGAGGTTTTATTTGAGAAGAAGTTGGAGTACAAGCAGTTTGACTATAAGTCAACGCTGGAAAATCTGATAAGAGTTGGAATCTGTTTTGAGTAACAGGAGTAAGACTCATCTCATAATCTTGAGGAGTCTTTGGCCTGGAATTTCCTGCTTTTGAATCCATAATCCTGCAATATTAATAAACAATATCTTTAAGTTGGTCAGATAATTGCTTATTTTGTTTTCTGTGATATTGAATAAATTCCTCACTTCTCTCAATTCTTTTCATAACTTTGATTCGAATGGTATTTCTCTGAATCTCTCTTTGAATAAGAAAGGCTTTTTTCTTGAGGAGTGATAGTAGCGTAAGGGCTTTTTCGAATGTATATGGTGTCATATTTAGGAATTTGATGAGCTGGAATACTTTGTCTGCCATAGTTGGTTTGGGCAAAATACTGATATCCTCTGGATTGGATATCTTTTTCTTTGTTTTGGAGTTTGGGAGAATCCCTTTGAGCTCTCAAATAATTGGTATATTCTCGTTCTTCTCTTTGAGCCATCATTTCACGATCCATGTCCTTGTAGAAATTTTCTAGTAAGAAAATCTGGTAAAGAATTATTTTCTCCTTTGATAAATTCTATTTTAAAATCAAAGACAGATAAAATAGCTTGCCATCTTGCAAATATTTGTTTAGAGACTATATTTTGAACATCCTTTTGTAAAATCTCTTTGGCAGATTTACAATCTATTCTAATTAAAAACTTTTTATTATATAAATCATCTTGAAATTTTGATATGCATAAAACTATGGATAAAATTTCTTTTTAAATTGTTGAATAATTCTTCTGAGGGTTAGACCAGGTTCCTGAATGAAACCTAACTAATTCTTCTTTAGAATTATCTATTTTTTGTTTTAATATTCCTCCATATCCTAATTCTGATGCATCTGTTTCTACTATCATAAATGCTTTAGGATGAGGTAAACATAAACATGGTAATGATTCTATTTTCTCTTTTAAATATTTTATTTTTTGAGTATGTTCATCTGTCCAAGGTTTTGGATTTTTCTTTAGTCTATTGAATAATATAGAACATTCTTTTCTTAAATTAGGGAAAAAATCTGTTATATAATTTAGGCATACACCGCATCATTGATAGTACGTATCCTGATCTATTGGCTAATTATAATAATGCTTCATATCTTCGCAATAGAGCTATTCTTGCCCCGACCAATGATGTTGTTGATGAAGTAAATTCTGTTATTCTATCATCCATTCTTGGCCAATCTAGGATATACTTAAGTGCTGATAGAATCTGTCCCACCTCTGATTGCGGACTTGAGCAAGCTTCTTTATACCCGGTTGAGTTTTTGAATACACTTAAATTCTCTGGAATTCCAAATCATTCAATTGAGTCAAAGGTTGGAATTCCAATTATTTTGCTACGCAATATGAATCAGAGTCAGGGTCTGTGCAATGGTACACGGTTGATAATTACAAATTTGGGAGATAACATCATAGAAACTGAAATGATTACAGGGTCAAGTATAGGGACAAGATTTTTCATTCACAGGATTGACATGACTCCTACGGATTCAAAATGGCCTTTTGTGATGATTCGACGTCAGTTTCCTATTAAGGTTTGTTTTGCTATGATAATAAATAAGAGTCAAGGCCAAACTTTTGATAACGTTGGAGTGTACTTGACAAAACCTATATTTAGTCACGGCCAATTATACGTTGCTGCTTCTCGAGTAACCTCCCGTCAAGGATTGAAGTTTTTGATCAAGGATGATCGAAATCCGGAAAATCGTCGTACAAGAAATATTGTTTATCGAGACATATATGATAATTTACGCATTGGTATAGGTTAAATTCTAAAGCTTGATTTATAATTCATGCGTATGCAATTTTGTTTGTTTTTATTTATGCGCTTATTAATCATATATTGAAGTATTTAGTTTAGATACCTATATGCAATTATTTTATAAGTTGGTGAATTTTGGTAGCAGACACAAGTTCGTTACAATGAATTCAAGCCACAAGCTCTTGAATCAGTTGACTGTGGGATTTGATTCGAAGAAAATCAAGGTTAGAGTGACGCGCATGTGGGATGCCATTAACACAAATACTGGTGATGTGTTTGCTCTTGAAATGGTACTACTCGATGAAAATGTAAGTACCATCATTCATCCACCTATGACTGATTTGAGTTAAATTTGTTTATTTCATGACAATTTTTTCGTAATCTGTGATGTTTGAATTGTTTTAGGATAATCATATGGTGGCTATTGTACCAAAAAATTTGGTACAAAGGTTTCGACCACAACTACTTGAGGGGGATGTCTATATTTTGGAGAAATTTAGAGTGACACCAAGAAAACAATCTTGGAATGTTGTGCACAATGAGCATAATATTTATTTCACTTATACAACTCTGGTGAAAAAGCTTGGTGGTCGAATGAGTTCAATAAAATTTCACAAATTTGAATTCATCGATTTCAATGACCTCTCTTCACGATGTCAAGTTTTTACATTCTTATCAGGTATGACGTAATAAGTTAATAGGGTAAATACTACTTTTATAAATACTACTTTTAGTTTTATTCATTTGAAAGTAGTGATTCCTAAATAATTATATGTGTTATACTTATTTATTTATGTGTAATATAGATGTGGTGGGAAGACTTTCTAAAGTGGGACCGATCTATGAAGTTTCGAAGAGTAATGGAACTGTAAAAAAATGAGATATTGCAATTACCAATAAAAGGTATTTGCTGCTTTTTTTTTTAATTTAGTCTGCTAAATAAATTAGTTATAATATGAAGATTAGCTCATATTCTTATTTGAACAATTATTTTTGAGTAATTTCTATTCAAGTATTAATTTTGAGTGCTTTATATTGAAGTGGTGAAAGCATTAATGTCACATTATGGGGAACAACATCGAATCAGTTCAATGATGAGACTATTTTGGTGTCTGATCAACCATTTAGTGTTGGTGATCTCTTCAGTGACAGTTAAACAATTCAGAGGTAATGATATAAACATCAGTGAAACTCTCATAGTAAACATATTGTTATTTCTTTTCATTAACATTCTTAATGGAGCTCAAGATTTGATGCTTACTCAGGTTCATACTATCTGTCATCAACAACTGCCACACGAGTATATATGAATCTAAATATTTCTGAAGTTGCAGATTATTTGAATTGGTAAAGCTATATATCTTTATTAAATGTTTATTTAATATTTTCATATATATTGTATATAAGTAATTAAGATAAAATTGTTATTAGCATTGATAGCACTGCTCCTCAAACTATTGAGGTTTTACATCCTCCAAAAACGCGAGAAGCTATACAGCAACTAATGTTCAAGAATCGAAAATTTTTATCAGAGATATATCAGATAATGGCCGGTGTTCAAACAGAGGTACAATTAAAGTTACAAGTTACAATTATAGCACATTAGTTTTCACAATTAAAAATATTAATTATTTAAATTGACTGCTTAAATTGGTCATTTCTCTAGGAATTGGTTTACACTTCCAAAGTGACAATTCTGAAAGTTGATTTCAATAGTCAACTGCACTACAAAGCATGTCCAAAATTTCAGAGAAAAGTGACATTAGAAGGATCTAATTTTGTGTGCAATGCTTGCAATCAAAATGTGGAGTATCCTAAATTGAGGTATGTTGTAGGTGTTAACATTTTTTATCATTTTAATTGCTACAATATCTACATAAATATAACTTTTAGAATATGTGTTTTTATACAGGTATATGTTAAAAGTCTTGGTAAGTGATGCAACCGGTAGTGCTTGGTTTGTTATATTTGATCAAGAGGCTGAAAGAATAATAGAACACAAACTTTCTTTTGTTCTTGAAGAATTTAACAAGGTAAACTTATATCTAATTTTTGAGAAGTTTTTAATAATAGTAGACAATCCGACACTTATCTTAGCCGTTGAATAGTATAACAAAAAAAAATCTATTATGCATTTCATTTTTAGGAAGGATTTAGCAATGAAATCATGTCATCAATTATAAATAAGATCACATGGAAACCTTTTGTGTTCCAAATCAAGTTGAACAATTACAATTTGGAACAAGGTAGTAATAGATTTACAGTGACTAGATGGTTCCACTGTGATTTCGAGAGGGAAACGAATTTCATGCTTTCACAGGTAATGTGCAATAAATTTATCTTATATTTCACATATTATATCTCACATAATATTTTGCCTTTAATTTTGATAAATCATTATCAGATTGGTGGAACCAACAACCAATACCAACCTGAAGTATTTTCTTCCCAGATCCCAATTAGTACACCAGATGATTCTAATCAACAGCATTTCAATACACTTCATATGAATAATTCATCAGAGGGTTCAACAAAAATCACAGAAGAAGGGAATCCTCATAAAAAGATTTGCATGAGAAGGTAGATTTAATATACTATTTTACTTTCTTAAATTATAATCTTTACGTATTATTATACATAACTTTGAATGCGATAAATCATTTATTTTTTTATACTTAGTTATCCTGTTTTCCTATCATGCAGTGATAATGAAAAATCAATAAATGCTGATTTGCACGAACAAATCGAGGAGAATGTTCAAACAGAAGAAAAATCAAAACAAGTTCCTGAAAAATAGAATATTATTTAATACTATTTACTGCACTTTTTTATTTATTTTCAAGTTTTTGAATGTTATGGTATTGTTGAATGTTATTTTTTTCATTTTTGAATCATTACTCACTGAATTAGATGTTCAAATTTATATTATAAAAATATTTTATATTACAATGCGCACATAGTAATATACTTAAGACAAGTTATAATAGATTATACATTAAATTTGTATTTTATATCGACATTTTTATAAAATTAACTAAATTTTTTTTTCGACGATTCCCGTTCAACGAACGGGTACAAAACTAGTTTATTAGTAATTTGATGGGGTCGAACTTATATTTGTTTTAGTTCTTCTTCCGATTTTAAATGTGGGACATCTCATTCAATCCTTCCCCTTAGAAATTTTATGTACTTGCAAAATTTGGTCATAACTATCCACTTAGTCGTACGCAGATTTTAGAGAATCCCACACAGAGATCAAACGAGATTTGTTTTGATACCTCCAAATCTACTAGATTGGTCCAATAACTTTTTAAATTGAAACTATGTGTTAATTCAAAATTATTAATAATTCATTGGACCGAAACTTATATTTCATTTTCTTTCTTCTTCCGATATCCGATGTGGATTATCTCAGTAGACATTCACTTGCATGAACACAAAAAACACGTTCCGGATAAGATTTTGGGATAAGATGGCTGAATGAAAGGGTGGTTGGTGGTAATAACTTCACTCGATGATTGGGGGTAGGTGGCAATAATTTCGGTTGCATGACCCCAAAGAACACAATTCCGAATGAGATATGGGATGAAAGGCTGGTGGTTCATAAACTTTGCGATGTACTCCTAGATAACATCGTACCTGATTTGTCTTGTCATCTTTAATAACTTTAAGGATAAAATACACTTTACTCCCATGTGATTTAATAATTTTTCTAAAGTTTTAAAAGTTATATTTAATCCTTTATAGTTTGAACTAAGTGTCAAATTGACTGAAATAATCATTTGTAACGAAATCCAATAAAATATAGAAAATACTCTTGTTTAAAAACTAAAATAGTTGAAATAACTAAAATATATAAACGTAATATGTATTACATTTTAACCCTCAATAGTTTTATATTTTACCACATAGCTCCCTTATAATTTAGTACTTACCATATAATCTCGTTATGATTTTCAAAACATAACCCCCTATTGGTAATTAATAATTTCAAGTTTACAAAGGAGTGTTTTTGACATTTCAGTTGACTCCATTATAAAATACAAATTCTGTTATTTTGATACTTTAATTCAAATTATGAAAGGGTTATATAGCTTTACAAACCTCAAGGAGTTTATGTGGAAAAGTACTAAACCACAGGAATAAAGTATATTTTACCCTAAATTGAATTATATGGCCATATAACCTGAAACATTAGGACTATTTATTCTACGGTATTGTCAATATAAACGAAGCCAATGAGTCTTTTGGCCAAACATGCTTCCTCCTTGAGATAAATTAGGGATGCATATTTTATGTCATTCTCTCCACTATATAGTTTTGAGCTTTGAAATTTCTCCAATTGATGGGTGGGTTTCAAATCCAAATCCACTCAAATCCCTCATCCAAACAGATCCTAAGAAAATCTTTCCTACTTCACCCATCGTTTTGTTATGGCATTTTTGCAGGTCAAATGATTGTACAAATATGGTCATACCTCAGGGAGGTAAATATAATTAACCCTTAATTTTAATATCCATTGATGAACGAAAAATAGTTTCATAAAAAAGACTAAACTTATTAAAGCAGGCAAATGGTCATTGTGGTTAATTTTATAACTTGGCAATCAGCTGAAGATCCGGTTACCAGATTGTCAATCTATTCGGCTCTATTTGTTAGATGGGAAAGTCATACAAGAAAATGTGTCGTTCTATAAGCGAAGTGAGATAATTGTACTCTCCAAGGGCCGCGTTCCGCATACCGTCTGTTTAGAAATTCAAGTAGCTTTCATCACATTGGATGATGACAAACTGGATTGTTTTCATATTTGTGCATGTATATTTAAAGTAGTATTAAAAAACCTGTTGACATTTTTTTTGTTTTATGATATGCTAATTTAGAAAGCTTGAAGAGGACACCACACCAGATTTAGCTATTAATCCCTGTAGCTTTGGTTTTTGTACACTGACTCAAATTTTGAGACTTAAAAAACGAACAAAAATAGAAAAATTAAGGTAAGACATTAAGATTGTGTTAGAGGAAATACTAAAAGAGTAAATTTTATATACACGGACAGAGTATACTAGTTGATGTTTATTTTATTTTATTTTATGCTAATTTAGAAGGATAGGAAGGGACACCACACCAGCTTTAGCAAATAATCCCTATAGCAGGTCCAGTAGTATTTTGGACTCCAAATGCACCGCGCCAAAACCCCTACTTTGCCTGATCTAGCAAGCAGTGATTTTAATGGTAGTGACTCTGCGGTAATGGAAGACCAAAAAGTCTTCAATTACCACTCCAGAGAAAATTGGGCACTTTTGTCTTGATTATTCACCAAGCCACAAAATCAAAGAAAAGGTATTCGTAACTTTCTCTACACAACTCTCTCTCTCTCTCTCTCGACAGTTTTCTCAGACCCATCCTCACCGCCCAGCACTTGTAGGCTCTACTCCAACATAGGTTAATTATACTGGAGCCAAGCTAGAGATGGTTGAGTTTTCTTGTTCTCCTTCTTGTTTTTCTTTTTCCTTCTGATTTCGCTGGTTATTGACTGGATTCTATATGAGATGGTTGAGGGTTTCGGGGTTTTTGGTTGATTTTCTGTCGTTCTGGTGGGATGCTGGGGATTCATGGTGAATTGGAATTTTTGAGTAGCAATTGGCGGTGGGTTTTCCGATTTATACAAACTTGAACAAAACTTAGTTTGTTGAATTTCAATTGACATTATGCTCATTTTGATGGAGACGATTTGTAGTATTTGAGATAAATTTGTGATGTTTTGGGGACTAGTATGGGTTCTAATGTCATAGGCTGTGGTTGCTGGCAGGTGCTTGGTGATGGTTTGGCTCCAGGGATCAGCCTATCCCATTCCGAAGCAAGAAAAAAAATTGAAGAAAAAATGGAAATCCATTACAGTAATAAAAAGAAGGGTAAAAGACATTTTACTCTCCTGTGATTTAGCGATTTTTCATATAACTCACCTATAATTTCAAAAGTTATATATATAACTCCCTTATAATTTGAACTAAAGTGTCAAACTAACCCATGAAAATATCGAAATTATTCTTATTTAAAAATTAAAATAGTTGAAATGATCAAAATAGATAAACATAATATACATGACATTTTAATCTCATATAGTTTTATGTTTTAACATATGACCCCTTATGTTTTACATATGACCCTACACCAGCTGACAAAATAGTTGCTGATATCAACAAACCAGTACAAATGACTGCTTGCAGGATTAGACTCTCTAGCATGTAGTAGCAGTAGTCATGGTTTTCATTTTCTTTACATGATTAATGAATTATATAGTGTTGTTACACTTGTGATGTGCATGTATATGGAGACTTCTGACTCTCCTTTGTAAAGCTTTCCTGCATATCAAAAAAGACCAAACATTTGCCTTAAAAAAATGATTCTAGAATATTAAATATTTGTTTGTGCAGTAAACATGCTTATATACAATGTTTTAGATTTCATAGACACTGATATGAAGAACTTAATTTCAAGTGCAAAATGTTATTTTAACTTGCAGATTTCCTGTCTGAAGTTGAAGCCGAGGAGTCAATTAAAAAGTACACCAAGCCCTCTAGAAAACTCCTTCAGGACGAAATGCTTATTAAAATATTTGGGATTAAGGATGGCCATGGAGAAAATTCATGTACCCATACCCATGAACGCTGTTTTGAGAACATTTGTTGTTCTGGTTGCGTGTGTGGGAGATATAGTTTACGGAACACAGATCCAGTGCAATTGCTGGATTTCTTGTCCAGCAAAGTCCTCCGGCTGTTGAAGCTGCTTGTCAAACCTGATGTTGTCATGATCTATATTTTGTGTTGTGTAAATCTCTTATTGTGGATACAACATTTCTCGGCTAATTACTCAGAATATAGATCAAAAAAAGATTAATTGCACATGTATGGCTCTGACAGGATTTTGGTACGAATCTATAGGTGCCGGGCTGACACAGCCCGGAACCCAAAAGCGAGTCAAATTTTTTTTTGGCTCTGACATGCTGCCTCAGCCTGGCAGCGAATTTTTTTTTTTAAAAGTTGTAGGCTATCGGGCTGACAAGGCCGCCGATAATATCTGAAAAGCTGGCTGCCGGGCTGAGAGAGAGCCCGGCAGCCAGTCAAATTTTTTTTAAAAAAAAAAGCTCCAAAGCAATGCAGCAGCTAGCTTGTCAGATATCCACTTTGAAAATAATAATTTTGTTGATTAGTAAACCAAATTTAGATTAAGTTAGCTCTGACTAGCTAGTGGGTGATGAAGGAAAAGTTAAGCGATATGAGTCGGGAGATATAAAAACATGAACAATCTAAACTGTAACATGATGATCTTCAGGCTTGTTAAAAAAAAAAACATTTTTTTCTTCCAAAAGTAACTTGCTACAGCTTCTAACCTCGTTAGCCCTTAAATATTACTGTGGTTGCTTCTTTAATTAGCCAGTATATAAGTAGATAGCGAGGTACTGTACACTACAAGAAAATTGCGTTTCTGTGACAGGCGAAAGTCGTCACTAAAAATTCAGAAGTCGTCACAAAAAAAGTCAGTGACGACTTTTACTGCTGTCACAGAGCTGTCACTAGTTCTATGTCACAAAAGGGGGTCCATGTGACGACTGTTGAAAGTCGTCACAAACGATTTCGCTTTTGTGATGACTCTTGTCGTCACTCATTGTTGTACATTGTGTGACAACTTTTATTGTCACTAACCTGGCTAAATTCTTGTCATAGTCAACCCTTGGAGTTGTCACATTATGCTTCCGTTCAGTGACGACTTTTGTTGTCATTGTTTTCCATCCATAAAAAGTGACGACTTTCTGGTGTCACTAGTGAAACTTGTTGGTAGTGACAACTTTTTTATTATCATTTATTTTTTTGTAAAAAGCAATAATCTAATGTTAATTACGCAACATAGCTGCCAACAATCACAAAACGTTCATTGAGTAGCAAGGAGAAAAAAAAAGCCAACATACGAAAAGAAAGCCAACATTCATTTCCAATAGAAGATCAACCCAAATACATATATATATATAAGTGTTGCCTCAAATGAGTCATAAACCATGCACCATCCAAAATAAGCCATTCAGTTACAATACTAGTGATTTCCCATCCACAATAGAGAGTAGTAAAGTTCTATACAAAAATATGAGCACGATTCCCATCTAGAACAAAACATGAGCACGATAGGCCTTGTAGTCTTCAATTCAAAAACCATCTTCACAGCAATGACTGGCTTCTTCTTCTTGGGCACTGGTGTTAGAACCTACACGTTACCAAAATTGAAGCAATGAGCACTGGTGTTAAAACTGGAACTACACTTCTAGATAGGCACCATATTATAAAAACTAATGTCACTCTAATTTGAAATTATAGCAATCTAAGTAAATTGCTTAACACAAAAATAAAGTGAAATTATAGCAAATAAGACATTGAATGTATATTCTGTGAAATATAGAATAACAATACAAACACAATAAATATCTGCATGTTCACAAATATATATGCAATAACAATAACAATAACAACAATGAAATCCTAAAATCATTGAGAGCCTAGATGATCGTGAACCACACAGTATATCAAGAAAAAAAAAACACACACACACACAATCACAGGTGCCTCTTTTTCCTTAGCACAAAAAAAAAATTCTGATACAGAAAAATTTAGATGAGTTCGACAAAGAAAAAAGTGGAATACATCCCAACGTTCAAACACATTTGCTTTAAAAACACTAAAGTTTTGGTTGCAACATCCAGCACCTCAATGGCTGTAATTAAACATGAACAAGATTTCAAGCACCTAAATCAGCCTCAAGCACCTCAATTGCATTAAACAGGAATCAGATTTGGTGGAATCAGATTTGGTGGAACCAGATTTCAAGTGCCATCAAGCAACTAAATTGACATCAAGCAACCCAATTGTATTAAAAATGAATCTCTATTTTGTAGAACCAGAATTCAAGTGCCTCAATTGTAATAACTATGAAGAGCAAACAATTTATTTATACCACAAAAGAAATTAGACATCCAGGCAAATGATGAAATACATTCCTAAGCACAATATGCCAAAGTAAAGACCATATTCATATGGCTAGTGGACATGTTGCGTCTCAAGGGAAGGGAGAAGTATTATCACCAAAATTGGGGTAACAAAGATGCATTTGCTTTCAGATGGCAATAATACAAAGGATAATGCAATTAGGAAGAAAATGACCTGGGGACTATTATCAAAGAATATATGCATCAAACACAGGTCATCATAACAGCCCGAGATCAGAGCATCAAAGATATAAAGGAATGTGGAAACACATATTAAATACAAATATAAATTGAAAACATGCCTTCTTCTCTTTATTGCATTTGACAAAGTTTCCATGATGTTAAACATGGTGATAGGGTGTTAATTGTTAGTAATTTTATTGTTAATTCCCCTTTTATTCTTGCCAAATATTGTTTTAATTATTAATATTTACTTATATTTGGTATTGGGGCTTAATTTCAGGAACAAAGCAGAAAATTACCAAAAAGGAGGGACTTTTATGGAAAAATGGAGACTTCTAAGGACCTTGGACTCTTGAATTGGTGGGGACCACAAGCTAGTGCAAGGCATTTAGTCATTTGGGCTTTTCAAAGAAAGCAACGTAGAGAGATTTGGAACAACAAGTACTTTGGAGGTTTTGTCCACATGTGCGGGGACCACGGATAAGAAGCATGAGTCATTTGGACTCTAGGAAAAGAAACGTACAAGACTTTGAATTTGATGTGGGGACCACTAGATAGCATGAGTCATTTGCCTTTGGCTTTAAAAAGAAGACAAAACCTACGGGAGGTTATCAATCAATAGTTCTTAGTTTAGTTTTAGTTTCTTTTCTTTCTTTCCTTAGACTGGCCTCTGACACACGCCAGGTGTTCGACAATATTCCCCAACGGGGAGATTTTCTCATGAGGCGTGGTTAAGCTTTTCTAGTCAAGGGGACAACTGAC
This sequence comes from Coffea eugenioides, assembly GCF_003713205.1. Lineage (NCBI taxonomy): Eukaryota > Viridiplantae > Streptophyta > Magnoliopsida > Gentianales > Rubiaceae > Coffea > Coffea eugenioides. The sequence continues at coordinate 31,210,719 of NC_040037.1, forward strand.
GATTTGGTTCGACAATTACTGTGAGATCGAATCTGTTTTAATTATTTTCTTCATTTATTGGTATTTATATGTTCATTGATTTTAATTGCTATGGCCTTGTGTATGATTGATTAGTGCGCAATAATTAATTATTCATATAGGCTATTTTTGCTAAATAGGGGTAATTGAATCCGTAATTGTTCGTTATCTCTACCTCAGTAGCAACTGGCGTAATTGGGTTTATGTCAGGGGAGCATATGATCTAATTTAAACAAACCCTCGTAGCGTGTTTGTTGGTTAGGATTGGGCCTTTCTAATTATTAATGCAATCTAGAAATTAAATCCTACGGTCGTACCTAGGGTTATTTTTGGGTTAGAGAAATAGCTAACGGTCGTACCTTAGCTATCGAGAAATTAAGGAAGGGTTGGTTGTTTATCGCGTGCATGACAATTATAACTAATCTATTGCTAAATGTTGGAATTATTTCTGCATCAATGATCAGTGCATGAACCATTTCTGATGTGTACCCTTGGCTAGAGTTTTCCCTTAATTATTTCTCTTAATCAATTATTTTCTGCAGTTAATTTATTTAGTTAGCATCTAATCCAAAATCCCCCATACTTTGGACTCTAGAAGAAACGAATTATCCCCAGTCCCTGTGGATTCGACCCTACTTACCGCTATATACAAAATCTGTATTATTCTCGAGTAGGTATTTATTATTGCACAGGTTCGGCACCTGTCAATTTTTGGCGCCGCTGCCGGGGACTGGTGTCAGATTAATTTGTTTCTCTTTGAGTTCACCTTGTTTTCATTTTTAATTTAGTTTTCTCTTATTTTTTAATGGCTTCTAACACTCCGTATTTTGGTGATATACTGGATTTTATTTTCGGGGAAGGCAATGAGGCTAGTTTTTTTGTGAGGTCTGCATATGCAGAGGCACTAAACTCTGTTAGAGAAAGAATGGCTGCTGCAACTTGTGAAATTTGTTATGCCAGGGATCATTCAACCGGTATGTGCCCCGAATATCAAAACTACCTGAGTGACTATCTCAAAAGAAAATTTGGAGATTCTTCACCTCGATCTCAAACGTGGTATGACCCTTATTCAAACCGGTATGATCAAGGATGGTGGGATAACTCCAACGTTAATTATGAAGAGGGGCCAATGAGTTTTCAGCTGCAAGAGTCTCAACAATCGTCATTCATGTCAGACTTGCCCTCACAGACCATCAATGACTCTAAGAAAGGTGAGAGTACAATTATCCTGACAAGTGATATGGAACTGCAAGAGTCTCAAGAAGGAGGATCCAAAGATACAGTTGAAAAGGAAGTTGAAGCGGAACACATGAGACTCCAACATCAAATTATTCAAGTGAATGAATCCAGTGAACAATTTCCAAATGCGGTGACATCTTCTCCACTCCTTAATCAATATTTTCCTAATTCCTCTTCTTCAATTCCTGTTACTGAAATTGATTTTATTATACCAGAAAATTTGAAATTTCATGACAGGAATAAGTTAAGAGTGGCAATGGAAAAATATCTTGAACCGATGAATGCGTGTGGTGAAGGAGAGAGTGGAGAATGCAGATCATTGTTGACTTGTTTAGCGCCATTTACTAGTCCATGGAAGCCCGTAGCTCGTGTGTTCAAAAATTACTCCATCTATGAGGGTTACCAGGATCACATTGAAGATGAAGCATTGAAACGAGTCACAAGATTTTATCCCCCATGAGCAAAATATGATAATGTCTAGCCAAAGACATTAAAGAAAGGCGCTCATTGGGAGGCAATCCAATTGTTTCTTTTAATTGTTTGTTTTGATTTCGTGTGATAGTTTAAATATGTTTTCCTTGAATTTGACTGATTTTGGGGTTTAATTTTCGTTTTTGCTGATTTATAGGTGCCCTTCAGTCATGACGCGCCCGCCTGATGACGTGCAGGAAGCTCACGATCAGGAATTTCTGAAACTTCTGGGAGCTCTCTTGCCCTCATGACGCGCCCGCGTGGTGACGTGCAGGAAGCTCACGATCAGAATTTTCTGAAACTTCTGGGAGCTCTCTTGCCCTCATGACGTGCCCGCGTCACGTTCGCAGGAAAGGTAAGGATTAAAAAAAAAAAAAATTCTTATCGCCATAGCTTTAGTTTCCAAAATAAAAAATTAATTTAAAAAATTAATTTCCAAAAAAAAATAAAAAAATTTTAAAATTTTTAAAATTAAAAAAAAACTAAAAAAAAAAAAAGTTTTTCCTTTTCACCGTAGTTTAAATTTCCAAAAGAAAAAAAAATCCCTTTCTTTTTCCTTCTTTTCTTTTCTTCCTTTTTCTTTCTTTCTTTCTTCTTCTTTCTTTTCTTTCTTTCTTCTCCCCTGTTTCTTCTTCCTCTCTGTCGGTCGAGCACGCCTCATGCCCGCCGCCATCTCCTCCATCCGCGACCACAACCACCATCGCGCGCCGCCTGGAGCCAGCGCCGCGCGGCATCAGCCGCGTCACAGGCTCACCGCCTGCCGCCACTCTCCCCTCTTTTCTCCCCCAGCTTCACCGCGCGTCACATCCAGCTCGGCCCACTCCTGTTTCGTCCGCTGCCCAGGCCGCCCGCGGCTCCATCTCCCTCGCGCGCAGCTCCTGAGCTCACGCACCACCACCAGCCCTTCAGTCCACCTCCTCCACGAGCCGACGCCCGCCGCTGACCAGTCCACGCCGCCACCAACCTCTTTATCGCAGCTGCTGTCCACCTCGCGCGCGCGCAACTCCAGCCGACAGAGGGACCCCATCGCGAGGCAGTGCGACCCCATCAACTCCAAAGCTCGCGGCCACCACCATCGAAGCTCCTCAGCTCGTCCGCTGCCCCTGCTTGCCCCAGCGCGCCGCTGATAAAGCCCGAGCTGACAGCCCGCAGCCGCAGCTCCTCCTGTGCTGCACGCCACCTCTACCCCAGCGCGTTACCACCTGTCAATTTTTGGCAGGTGGAGGTATTACGATTCCTGCCTCACTTTGTCTTCTTCTGAACCATAAATTGCGCAATTTTGTACATTTGCTTTGAAGAAAACGGCAGGCAGTGATTTTGGTCATTTTCTGGGGTTAATTTTGGGTACAATTGAGTCAAACTGCTGCAAAATTTGGGGGTACTTTGGGGGTGAGTTGACCATTGCTTCTGGCTTTAATGTCCGCTCATTTTTGGCGCTGTCTGGGTGTTCGAATTTATTTTGTTCACTGGATTGGTTATCTGCTTTAATTGCTCCCTATGCACTCACCAGTGGTACTGGTGATGGTAGTTGTTTAACATCTGATAATCCTGTGTTCTGGATTGCCTAATTAAGCGAGTTGTGCCTATTGGGCGTTTTTGGTTGAGTCGTTCCAGTCCACCCTGTGTTTGAGTTTCTTTATGGCTAATAGCAGGGGTGATTTAGGCATATTCTGGGGGTGCTTTTTGGACAGAATTGGATTTAATTGCTGCCATAGTGGGGGTATTTTCTGTTATTTATTGAATTATTGGCCGCTTGATTACTTTTCCCTGTGACTCACCAGTGGTATTGGTTGAGATCTTTTGCCTATAATTGTGGCTTCTATTTGAAGTCACTTACTTATTTTGAAGGTTCATTTCTTGTGGTTGAGTTGCTGCCGTTGATTTAATACTTTCCTGTCTGAGCACCAGTGGTACTGGTTGCAGTGTTACTTAAAATTATTAATTCTCAATTTCTATTTGGTTACTGCTGGAATTGCTAGTTCCGTGGCTCAAGTGCTACTTTTGAGCGTTTGATGTGGGTAGTTGACTGTCCAATTGGTGACATTTGTTGAGTTTCACTTGCTCGAATTGGTTGAATTCACTGCTTTGTTGGGGTCATTTTTGGTATCACTTGAGTCCTATTTTGCTGATTTCTGTATTGAGTCCATTGACGTGATATGTTGGAATATTTTGGGCTGTGACGAAGTGCTACTTTGCATGGAATTTCTGTTGTGCCGTTAGTAGAATAACTGTTGGGTTTGTCTATTGACTCTCGCGGCACCTGTGTCCCTTGTTTGGTTATTGCCATTGGTTGATTTTCATTGACTTGTTGGGAACAATTTGCTATTGTTGGGAGAAATTGACCGGTGGGACATTTGTCGAGTACTTGGGTGGACGCATTTTGCATTTAATTGTCCAGTTGCGGGATAATATTGTTTACTCACTTGATTGTTGCCTTACCCTTGGGTGCGACTTCTGCTTTACTAGTTTAATACATTTGCTGGGACACCAGTTTCTATTGTTAGTCGGATTGTTAAGTGGGACACATTGGTGGATATTGACTTGCTTATTGTCCTTATTGGTGGCTGTAGTTGTTATTGAATTGTCTAGGACCCCTCGACCCACATCATTGTTGGAGTGTTTATGTACCATACGGGTCTTGCACCTCAATTTCCACCTCAACCGCCGCTGTGATCCCGTCCCTATTTTGATGATTTCAGGGAAGTACCGCCGTCCCTCTCATTCCTTCTGCTTTTACATTATCACATTGAGGGCAATGTGTCATTTAGGTGTGGGGGGGGATTAGTTGGGGTGCTAGTATTTTATTTTTAGTTTCTAAAGGTTTTTCCTTTGTTTTAAGTTTGATATTCATCTTTTTTTCGTTTATTTTCTTTTCTTTTTTCTAGTGGTTAGTCTTCATATGCATACCAAGTTTTGATACCGGATTGTTGTCTCTAATTCTGCTATTGCCAAGTTTATTAATAAAAAGGTATCAAGTTGATGTGGTTGAGTTCAGGAATATCTCTTTGGTGAATATCAATAATTGCTTAACTTTTCCTATTTTTGGTTAACTTTTCTAAGCATGGGGAATGATTGTTAGCATTTTTCATGTGAATTGGTCCAATTATTAATTTTAGTTCTCCATATTTGGAAATTTGAGGCTGGCTGCTGTTATTTTTGTGTTATTTTTAGTTATTGTACTGTATGGTTGTAAATAAGAGCTGACTGTACTCTGCTAGTAGTTACTACTGAGTAACCGGGGATCTTCACCTAAAAGTGTCGATTTTCGCGTCAAAAGGTAGTAGTTGCTATGAGTGCGTGGTCCTGTAGCGATTGGAGCTGAGTAACCGGGCTCCTCCATCTATCAAATGTTGGAGTTCGCGTCAAAAGGCTCTAAGGGCTATAGACTAAGTCTTTTGTTACTCAAAAACAAAAACAAAAAAAAAAGGGGAAAAAATAAAATAAAGATTGTGTTAGTATGTGAATAAGTCAACTTGCCGGTTTGTGATCTTAATGTCGAGATTTTGGTTAATAGTTGGACCATTTGCTGATAAATGTGAGCAACCATTCCTTTTCTTAGATTAGTTTGCTTTAAATTGGAGGAGTTGGTAGTTAGATGCTAACCGGGGTGATTTTCTTGGATCTTGACCTGTGTCGCTTGATATATGATTTTCTTGGTGTCTTGGCAATATGGTAGTTGGAGTAACAGCCATGGTCAAATTTTGGTGTTCAATTGTTGTTCCCATGCTTGAGGGCAAGCATGATTTAGGTGTGGGGGGAATTGATAGGGTGTTAATTGTTAGTAATTTTATTGTTAATTCCCCTTTTATTCTTGCCAAATATTGTTTTAATTATTAATATTTACTTATATTTGGTATTGGGGCTTAATTTCAGGAACAAAGCAGAAAATTACCAAAAAGGAGGGACTTTTATGGAAAAATGGAGACTTCTAAGGACCTTGGACTCTTGAATTGGTGGGGACCACAAGCTAGTGCAAGGCATTTAGTCATTTGGGCTTTTCAAAGAAAGCAACGTAGAGAGATTTGGAACAACAAGTACTTTGGAGGTTTTGTCCACATGTGCGGGGACCACGGATAAGAAGCATGAGTCATTTGGACTCTAGGAAAAGAAACGTACAAGACTTTGAATTTGATGTGGGGACCACTAGATAGCATGAGTCATTTGCCTTTGGCTTTAAAAAGAAGACAAAACCTACGGGAGGTTATCAATCAATAGTTCTTAGTTTAGTTTTAGTTTCTTTTCTTTCTTTCCTTAGACTGGCCTCTGACACACGCCAGGTGTTCGACAATATTCCCCAACGGGGAGATTTTCTCATGAGGCGTGGTTAAGCTTTTCTAGTCAAGGGGACAACTGACGATTTGGTTCGACAATTACTGTGAGATCGAATCTGTTTTAATTATTTTCTTCATTTATTGGTATTTATATGTTCATTGATTTTAATTGCTATGGCCTTGTGTATGATTGATTAGTGCGCAATAATTAATTATTCATATAGGCTATTTTTGCTGAATAGGGGTAATTGAATCCGTAATTGTTCGTTATCTCTACCTCAGTAGCAACTGGCGTAATTGGGTTTATGTCAGGGGAGCATATGATCTAATTTAAACAAACCCTCGTAGCGTGTTTTTTGGTTAGGATTGGGCCTTTCTAATTATTAATGCAATCTAGAAATTAAATCCTACGGTCGTACCTAGGGTTATTTTTGGGTTAGAGAAATAGCTAACGGTCGTACCTTAGCTATCGAGAAATTAAGGAAGGGTTGGTTGTTTATCGCGTGCATGACAATTATAACTAATCTATTGCTAAATGTTGGAATTATTTCTGCATCAATGATCAGTGCATGAACCATTTCTGATGTGTACCCTTGGCTAGAGTTTTCCCTTAATTATTTCTCTTAATCAATTATTTTCTGCAGTTAATTTATTTAGTTAGCATCTAATCCAAAATCCCCCCATACTTTGGACTCTAGAAGAAACGAATTATCCCCAGTCCCTGTGGATTCGACCCTACTCACCGCTATATACAAAATCTGTATTATTCTCGAGTAGGTATTTATTATTGCACAGGTTCGGCACCTGTCACATGGTGATAATCAGGAAGCCAAGAACACAACCAAGACTTTATCCCATTCAATCTCACCCTTGTACATCAGCCCTTTACTTCTATTCTACCCTTTTTTGGTCATGCTCTTCCATAAGCAGCAAGACCACATATTAATTAAATTACTAACATTCAACTGTGGTTTTAGTCCATCTTTTCCTCCAGCCTACAATTGTCGTCCTATAACTCTTTCCAACATTGCAACTTTTGATTATATGGAAACATCCGGATTTCCATATCAATTTGTTAAGTTATCTTCCAAAGATAACAACTATATTCTTTTCTTATATCACAATAAAATCAGTAAATAGGACCAAATGAATGGCACCAAAATGTGCTCCATGCAGCTCAAGAAACAACAACATATTGCATCGACCAATATTCCTGATTCAGGAAAGCCAAGTATATAGCCAAATCATAGAAGATGGCCAACACAAGCAATCAAGTTTTATTTGCCAGTACCCTACAGAATCGTGTTGTTGAAATTGTTAGCATGCACAGGTTATCAAAACTAATTAGACCATGCAAGAAAAATAAGCTGCCCTTGTTCGATTCAGCTTTTCTGAAGCTGATTAGAAAAGGTGATCATCCAAAAGGTGAACTCCAAAAATTTGGAATTACGTTTCACTTTTAAAATTTCTCCAACCTAAAAAGCTGTTTTCAAAACTAACTAGAAGACTGCTCCTCATAAATAGCCTTTCTGCATAAAATCGATTCTGTTACTCAGATGCTTTTAGCTTAAAAGAAACTATAATTAGCTGATTTTAAGAAACCAAGAAGAGAACCTGTATTTAGCTAATTAATATATATTTTACAATAAGGACCCATGCACCTGTTAGGAACATAAATGTTTAACTTCCATGAATACAACTACTACCAATTCCGATAGTGATATATGATCAGAAATATAATACTAAACTAATGAAACCATGTCTTCTCAAAAGAAAGGAAATGAAGGAAAAAAACTATAGCTCATACTTACATGCCATACAGCACTGACAGTTTGCGTAGCCAGCAACTGAAAGAAACCAGCTTTCTTACCATCCTGGACAAGCCGCTCATATACATCTAAAAAACAAAATGGAGATCAGGCACCAATGTTGCTTCTAGCTTTGCTTCCAAATTTGTGTAATACAAGATGGAAAGCATGACATGCATGATAATATGAGCTTATACATAGAGGAATTAGCTTACGAGATGGATATCAAGCTCATAAATTTGGTTCTTGCAGCAGCGAGCAAAAGAGTAGTTCCTTAATACTTGTGACCTCTCCAGAGGTCTAATTACCATGGCCTTGAAAAGTTATGTTCACTTAAAATGTTGTTGCATTTAACTCTAGTAAGGAGGAAAATTAAGGCATTATATTCTTATCATTGATGAAGTTCCTTGACTGTCATAGATGGTATTGAAGCCGATAACATGAGGAACAAGAACAGTAATCTGCTTTCAAGCGAAGCAGATAGCTCAAATATCCAACTCAATTGCAGATGATAAGAGTGCATTTCTAAAATGTATCATTCAATCTCAACTAACCACATGATTCTTCATGACTAAAATTTAAGATATATCTACAATTTCAGCTCCAAACCCTTAGATAAAATAACTTTGTATATTAAGCATGTCTTCTTAAGTATCATAACCATGTAATTTATTAGATAAGTGCTACAAACTCCTTTCTCGATCTGGTTAAGTTAATAAAGTTCCAGATATAGTTATAAAGCCCTCCCTTTGATTTGCGCACTTCAAACCCCTTGCCAGCCTCCCAAAACCCCACGCCTCCTAAAATGCCCATGTAGATATATCATATGTCATATATGTCAAATGTGGGTCAACAGTAAGCCATAAGCTAGCTTTACTTCCACAACATAATACACAAGGTCTAGAAGAAAATTTAACTCACAACGCCCTAACACTGTTCATACTCCAGATCGCAAGTGTTTCGGATGCGATTTGGCCAAGAGTATTACCTTCCCCACTGCTAATTAACAATCTAGTTCATAAATTAGTCTTTACAATAGAAGGCTGAGCAGCTTTTGAAAGCAAAAAAAAAACACATACCGCACAATTAGCTGAAGAGGGGGTCGGAGAAAAGTCTAAGCTGAAGTCGCGGAACGAGGAGGGAGCTTGGAAGTGTTCTGACTTCGCTTCTTCGGCGAGCTTGACCTGAAGATTGGCACTCGTCAATGGTGCTTTAGAGGAGCATTTTGCGGAAGCAGAAGGTGTTTGAGGTCCAGAGTTTTTCGGTGTTCACCATAGGAAGGAAAGACTGAAAATGACCATAGGAAGGAAAGACTGAGAATGAAATTTGTCTAAGTGTTGGAAGAGAGAAGCGGCGAGACTTTTGTTTGTGTGTGAACAACCAAAAACGACGTCGTTTTGTAGAGATTTCAGCCACCCGCCTCGCGCCTCTTTCAGATTTCAGACTGGCGCTCTTTTTTTTTTGGCATCTAAGCACATCTTTGAGATTCCAGGATTCACACCTTTAGCTTCATACATTTTTTTTCTTTTTTTTTTCCCTGGTCAAATTTTTTTTTCAGGTTTCTTTTTTCATACTTAATCTCTTTTTTTTTTCCTTAATCTCATCTATAAATATCAAATAAATTATTTGATATTGGTTTCTTTTTTGTGCATGTATATATATATATATGTGTGCTTGTTTGTGTCTATATACATCTTTTTGGGTTTGGACAACTCAATATACAAATTATTTAAGAAATTACCTTACAATAAAACTTACACAATAAAACATGTTTCAAAAATTTAACATGCATAGAATTGCTTATATACAGTATAGCACTTCTTACTCATGCTTATCCTACTCTTTGTCTATTACTTAGTTTTTATAATAAATTAAAAGAAACATGTAATCAAATATTCTGTTAAATGTGTTACAACTCTCAATCTTATTGCACGACAGATATTTTACTAAATAATTTTAATTTCGTATATACCCATTCCATATGAAAATAATTATTACTTATGATGTATTACACGTTATACTAATCTTTCACAGTGCTAACATTAGACTACAAATTATATTCAATTACACTTTTTCAAATTGTTTCAGTTATTGATTTTTGGGGGTTGTTATAAGTAATAATAAACAATTCATGAAAAATTTTTTATGCTCAGACATGTCTATTATGTCAACTTAGCAAAAATTACAAATATCTAAAACTAGTTTGTTATTATATCATTTGCATTTTGCTAATACGTAATGAATAGGGGCTAAATTATAAAATTAGGGTGTCATATCTTCTGTGCTTTTGCTCATATAAAAGAATTGGGGGCTAAATAATAAAATTATGGTGCCATAGTAGAATTAGTGAAATTTGATGAAAATACTATAGAATTGCTTATATACAGTATAGCACTTCTTACTCATGCTTATCCTACTCTTTGTCTATTACTTAGTTTTTATAAAAAATTAAAAGAAACATGTAATCAAATATTCTGTTAAATGTGTTACAACTCTCAATCTTATTGCACGACAGATATTTTACTGAATAATTTTAATTTCGTATATACCCATTCCATATGAAAATAATTATTACTTATGATGTATTACACGTTATACTAATCTTTCACAGTGCTAACATTAGACTACAAATTATATTCAATTACACTTTTTCAAATTATTTCAGTTATTGATTTTTGGGGGTTGTTATAAGTAATAATAAACAATTCATGAAAACATTTTTATGCTCAGACATGTCTATTATGTCAACTTAGCAAAAATTACAAATATCTAAAAATAGTTTGTTATTATATCATTTGCATTTTGTTAATACATAATGAATAGGGGCTAAATTATAAAATTAGGGTGTCATATCTTCGGTGCTTTTGCTAATATAAAAGAATTGGGGGCTAAAAAATAAAATTAGGGTGTCATAGTACAATTAGTGAAAGTTGATGAAAATACTGTAGTATACAGTGATGCAAAAAGTTGTCACAAAATTGGAACCGGGTAGACTTTCAATGACAACAAGTTATGTTGTCACTGTAGAGAGAGCGTTTGTGACGACTTTACTTGAGTTGTCATAAAATCATTTCCCGCGGCATCAAATGAGATGCGCGCCAACTATTTCGTGACGAGTTGAGAATGACAACTTCCAATGTTGTCACTGATTATGCTTGTGCTGTACTCATCTGTGATGACACCGAATGTCGTCACTGAATTAGGTTATCTGTGACAAGATTTTTGTTGTCACATAAATTTTTGTCACTGAAAAATATATTTCTTGTAGTGACTTAAGTAGATAGCCAGTATATGTCATTGAGTCGATTGAATAATATTTTTTTCTTTTTTGGCATTTCAACTAGTTATCAATTAAGTTTCAATTTAAATAAAGATTTTATAATTATTTAAATTATTCAATAAAATTATCAATTTAAGATGAACATAAATATAAATACATTAAATTGTATTATTAATATTTGATTTAATATGAAGGAAATACAAGAAGAAATGGCAAGGAATTTTTGAAAAATTCATGTGAGTTTTTTATATTGGTAATCACTTTTATTTGTTATTATAATCACAATACCTTATCATAACCGATTGAAACTCATATCCTAATACTATTTACAACTAAAGTTACTATACACTCAAATTAAAATTTTCTTTTTTCACTAAATTTTCTTTTATATATGATGTATGTGTTATCATTTGTTGATAATTAATATAACGAAAGGATACTCTTCAGGCTAATATGTTTTGACAATGTGGATTACTTTTAAGGATTTTAATGAGAATTAGACCACATTTTTTATGGATTCAATCAAATTCACATTTTATTTCATTTGAAATATAATTATTTAAAACATAAGAGACGAAAAAATACGAAGTCAAACTTTTGACTAATTCTAATTATTTAAAACTTATGCCACTTGGCGTACTAAATCTCTTTAGTCTTTTAAGTTAATTAAATTATGTTTCATGAATCGAACAACAAAAATAGATGAAAACAGATTTGTTAAATCAATAATTACTTCTATAAGATGTTAAACTAAACAAAGGCCGTTTTAAACGAAAAATCTCATTCTTTTTACAATAAGATGCAGTTCTCAAATTGTTGAAAAATTATTTGTTAAAATTGTTATGTAATTTTTAATGTACCATATAATTTTATAAATATAAATTTATTGCGCAATATAAAAACAAGATAGGCAAAAAAATGAAGAGAAGGAAAAATGCATAATTTCATATGGTCAAATTGTGAATACAGCCAATAGCGATAAGCATTATTTTAATAAAATATTAAATTAGCGCTAAGGCTTGGATGGCAGGATGCTCAACATTAGCTGCCAGCCATTTTTTTTTGTCCATACGCCCTCCGACTGCTTTGGAGCTTTTTTTTTTTTTAAATTTGACTGGCTGCCGGGCTCTCTCAGCCCGGCAGCCAACTTTTTCAAATGTTGTCGGCTACCGGGCCTTGTCAGCCCGGTAGCCTACAACCTTTAAAAAAAAAAAAAAAAAATTCGCTGCCAGGCTGAGGCAGCATGTCAGAGCCAAAAAAAAATTTGACTTGCTTTTGGGTACCGGGCTGTGTCAGCCCGGCACCCATAGATTCGTACTAAAACCCTGTCAGAGCCATACATGTGCGATTCATCTTTTTTTGGTCTATATTCTGAGTAATTAGCCACATTTCTCCTCTAGATTTTTTCATTGTCAGCAACAGGTTGTTTCATTCTTAAAGTAACTTTGAGACAAAGTTGTCTTTTTCTTTTCTGTATTATTTTCTAAAATTCTTAAGTAATTTCACTATCAACAAGCACACAACAAAGCAGTAGCTGCCCTAACATTTGGACCCACTCTACCACTGTCTTCCTGCGTGCGCGCGCGCCCACCCACCCACACACACACACACACACACATATATATATGAGCTTGTTTTGAGGTATAAGAGTTTTTAACATGAAACGATATTTTCTTACCATAAATTAAACAAAGAGAATAAGAAGAAAAACTACTGATCTTATGCTGAGTCACCCACAAAAGTTTTTACACCCAGAATGTTTAAGTGATATTTTTGAGTACTTTTCAAGAGCTCTTGAGGTTAGGTTCCCCCCCCCCCTCTCTCTCTCTCTCTCTCAAGATTCTTGTATCTTTAATTTTAACTAGTTAATAAAATAAATTTTATTTAAAAAATAAAAATGAAATGTTTTCGGGAGACATATAACTTTAGATGAGAGACATACAAATTGGAAGCATTATGTAGGACATTTGACGGATTTTTTCAAATATTGATGGAATCGGTCATGACAATCACATGTTTGTTGAATTAAATTTCTTAAAAAAGAAGCAAAATAACTAGTAATCTTGAACAATAAGAATAACTTACATGATAGAATGTTAGTAACTAATTATTAAAGAATATATATGAAAAACTAAGTATTATGATTTGTTGATTAAAGGTAATAGGGTTAGAATATGAAAATGGATTCTAGATCGATGAATTGAATGCTTCGAAACCTTAGTTAATTAATTTGGACATAAGCAATTAGTCCTTATTATTGTTATTCAAAGTTAGCCACTATGTTGATTCTTTATTTTGAAATTTAATTTAATGGACACATGATTAAACATGACTACATTTTGTTAGTATTTGAGAAAAATTCTTCAAATGTTCTAAATCTGCTTTAAATTGGATACACTGGGTACCAGATTTGTTCTTATCAAAACTCTAAGGACTAAGACTATACATTTACTAAACACTAACGACCAAATTTACTTTTGCTAAAATTTTAAAGACTAAAACTGTACAGATATTAAACATTAAAACTGCATTTTCCTCAAAACTCGACTTCAAGAACATAATATAAAAAGTATTCTGGTTTTACTTTTTTTTAAAAAAAAAAATAAGAAACTGTATAAAGCAGCGATAAACGAAATAGGAAGGCCATATGTTTCACGAAGGTGTCCTTCGAAAAAATGCAATTTTCGTTTTCAACTGTAGTTTTCATATTGTATGTGGTACCATGTTAAGCAGATAAACCAAAAAGTAAATGGACAAGTAGAGAATAAGACATCAAAGTTTGTAACATGCTTAGCGTTTTTCGTCCCATCGCAATAATGACTTCACGAGTCTTTTCTACTCGCGTGGAGAAATTATCATGTTGATCTTCACATGCTTCGCGAGGAGTAAAAGTTTTCTTGTCAAAGTAATTATGCTCCAAGGGTCAACAAACGCAGTCCCTTTCAAATTGACTTGCCATTCCAAATCAATTTTTAACTTGTGATTAGATTCATACACAAAATATAGAAAATATTGGACCAAAAAAATTGAGTTGATTGAGAACTAAAAAAGAGTATTTTATAAATTTCTCCAACTATAGATTTCTTTGTAATTTTGAAAAAACAACTTTACCTTCTTTTTCTGAACCTCTGGGGTGGTCTAATAAGTTTTGAGTTAAAATTACAGGTTTAAAATAGTTAATTCAAAATTATTAGTAATCTAACAGGCCGGAGCTCATATTTAATTTTTTTATTCTTCCAACTTCTAATGTGGGATATCTCATTCACCTCACCTTTAAGAACTTTGCAAGTCACGCGTGGATTGCTTTGATACCATTTATAGTGTCTCGGGTCTATCGAGTTGACCTAATAACTTTTTAAACTGAAATTATAGGTTCAAAATAGTTAACCGAAAATTTTTTGATTGAAAAACCCTTCTCTCACACAATTGTTTGTCAAAAACAACATTTAAAGAGGGATAGTTGGAGTTTAATATCAGTTTTACACGTTTAAAAAAAATATATTGTACCTTTAATCATTGAGCTAAGAATCATCGTACTAGTATGAAGACTAACTTGGAAGAACAAATTTGATCAACAAATTGAAGATGAACTTTGAGTCCAAAAGTTAAGAGAAAAGGAGAGATAGTTATTTTTTTTTTTAAAATGTTACCTTTTCCGGAGAGATCTCATGTTGTTAAGCCCGGGCATCTTGATTTTTTTCACAAGTTATCGGAACTTTTAAATTATAGCTTAATAATTTGATTCTGAAAATTGTAATACATAATAATTGTTACATTCAATCTTATTTAAATGAGTCAGGATTCTCTGTTCAGAACTGTGTGATTGAGGATCTCTTACTTTACACTGCCTTTTTGCAGATGACATACAATTCTTTCCTAAGAAATTCTGATTGTTCTATCCATACTGATTAAGCTATTCTTGATGAGAACCTGGAGAAGTCTAGATTCTCTTCTGGAAGGACAAGAAGGACACTTAACTTAACAAAACATTGAACCAGGCCGATCACATGGTGGGGCATTAGGGGTCTTATCAATTTGTTGAAATTGTTATCTTGAAGAGAAAAAGGGAAAATGAAATAAAATTGCTTAGTTACTATTACCTTATTCATCGCGATCACTGTAAATTCTGCTCATTTTGCATTGATCTCACACCTCATATTACAAGTTTTTCTTAAGTATCAAAAGGTAGCCAAATAAGTCAATGGTTGACCTGCCATTCCAAATCAAGTTTTAACATGTGATTAGATTCATACAAAAAATTTGTTAAAGTATAGAAAATAGTCGACCAAAACAATCGAGGTGATTGAGAACTAAAAAAGAGTATTTTATAAAATTCGCCTATTATAGATTTCTTTATAATTTTGAAAAGCAACTTTACCTTCTTTTTCTTAACCTCTTTTGACAAACTATTACTAAAATTTATTTCAAAAATATTATCCAAATCACACCTTTTGAGATAGTATTCCATTTTTGCTACTCAATCAGATCTTTTTTCATCAGTACTAAGAGTACGTGTACAAAATTTAAGCTTTACCATTAATAAATTCCTTCTTTGTCATGGCAACTCAAAAAATAAAATGTACGTACCTTCACAAATAATTTTTTCCTCCCCTACTTGAATTTCTTGGCCTTCTTGATTTATGGCTTAATTATTGACGGAATCTTTTTCGCTAATCACTGCTTAACACAAATAATTTTGACAGGATTTTTTAGACCCCTGTCCAACTATGGTCAATTTTTCTTTAATTGTCAACAAATGATCCAGATAGTGGTCCAATTCTCTGATATTTGAGTATTCTATCACAAAATGGACAGGAACTACTCTAGGATCAATTTTGCTTGAATCAAGGGTTTTAATATTATTTGTTAGCACAAAGAATCATGTAGCAGAAGACATTATAATTTTTTAACGAAAAGCAAGAATGCTTAAGATAGAAGGGATAGATTTGTCCAAATATATCAAGAGGGGGGAGAGGGAGGGAGCGAAGTGCCTTTAAAAACAATTTAGGGGGGAAATTGTAACCGAATATATAGTTCATGAAGGCATTTTGCATTTCACCATTTTATGAGACAAAATACACGGACATATGCAAAAAAATTCTAAACTGCAAGGAGTTTTAACTCAAAATTCATTACCATGAAAAGTCCATACACCAATGGATTTCCTACTGAAAATCCATTTATCATAATTTATTCAATAGCAGGAGATAACATATTTTACACTAGAACCACGCTTCCATTTATTTATGTTACAGCAAGAACAATTTGCTAATTGTTCATTTAGATGCTAGCAGCATTTTAGCTTGGAGCTTCAGCATGATTCAGCAGTCACCACGACACAAGTCCCCAGGCCACAAACAGACACAGCCAGGACAACAGCCATATGGATCGTCCTTGCAGGATTCCAAAAGACCTATACAGGTATCTTTTCTAACCCCAAGCATTTTTATAATCTGTCCTCCAATTGGCAGCATTTTTCTTGATGCAGTTTTGACGGCATTGGTGGTTTCTGTAGCTTCTGCAGCTTCAACTTTTCCTAACACCACACCTGCAAAAGAAATTGGGGAAAAAAAATCTTAGTAGTACATTTAGCTAGTATTGGACAAAAAATGCTCTTATTATATGTGTGTATGCGCGCGTGCGGGTGTATGATACTATTTCCTTCCTTTCATATTACTTGAAACGAAATAATTTGAACACTATATGAAATATGCTAAAAAAAAATAGAAAGACAAAGAAAGACTATTGTGTTAGTTATGATTGTACATACACACACTTTTGCATGATACTATTTCATTGCTTTCATATTACCTGAAACGAAATAATTTGATTACTATATGAAATATGCTAAAAAGGGGGGGGGGAGGGGGGGAAGAGAGAGAGAGAGGAACTATTGTGTTAATTATGATTGTACGTAAATGATAAAATAATATCAGTATGAGAGACTAACTAGATGCAAGGAGCACAAGAACACGGAAGAAAGACTGATTAAAAGCCATTTGCTGTGAGATTCTAAGTGCATAAACTTTTGCACATATATGTGTATGTATAGTGGTGAATGAAAGGATAGTTGTATCACCCCGGGTCCATTGGACTGTCCCAATAAGTTTTTGATTTAAAAATATAGGTTTAAAATGATTAAATCAAAATTATTAGTAATCCAACGTGCCAAAGCTCATATTTCATTTCAAATCAAAATTATAATAGTGGGATATCTCACTCCTCTAATTTTATAGAACTCCTAATAACTTTTTGAGTTGAAGTCTCGGTTCAAAATAGTTAACTCAAAATTATAAATAATTCAACAAATTGGAACTTATATTACTTTTCTTTCTTCTTTTGACTTCCGATGTGGGATATCTCAATAGAGGACACCAATTTCACTTGCATGATCACAAAAATCATGTTCCGGATAAGATTTCCAGATAAGATGGTTGACTATAAGGGTACGTGCAGGACCACGGGTAGGCGGCAATGATTTCACTTGTATGGCCACAAAAAACACGTTCCAAATAAGATTTCTGGATGAAAGGGTAGTTCGTGGTGGACAACGGTTCCGGGCAGTTTTGCCCATTTTTAATTGTGAGTAATTTTTTTTGTACATCCCATAACTTTAGAGTAAATTTTGATGAATTTCACACATAAATTAAAAATTAAGTTACAACTTGTGATTTCAGCCATACAAATTGCATTAAGCTTTGTTTATGCTACTTTTAATTCTTAATCTCTAATAAGATGTTGAAACAATCAATCTTTGGACAAGTTGCCTAGCCAATTTGGAAGAGTTGCAACTCATTGAAATGGAGTTGAGGTAGGTTGCAGATGGTTGTGACAAAGGTTAATTGAAATTTGTCAAATTTAATGCGTTTTTAGTTGATCTCATTGTGTTATTTGTCTTTCATTTTTTTTACATATATATTTTTCTCAATAAGCTCATCTTGATAGGGCGTTGTTTGCTGACTTTGTTAAGTTTATTCACAGAAATTATTGCTACGTGATTTATTTTAGCCTCGTGACCTGCGTTATAAATTCCAATTTCTTCTACGCTTGCAATCGAAACCATTCTAGAGTGATAAAAAAATTTTAAAAAAAAATTGCTAATGAAACCATATATTCAACTTCATAAACTCTCTTTTCCTCACATGTGTAATTTATCTTCGTAAGCAGATATTAACATGGCCTGCCGATTCACTCCTATTCCAATCAAGAATATATGTTCTAATTTTATTAGAGTTTCACTCTTGACATATCTGCTCAAAGATTCACTTAATAATTGAGTTCATTTATTTCCTATCTTTCTCCCAGGCTCTGCTGCACTCTAATGAATTGTTATTCATAATATTAAGGTGCTCGACATGCACCAATTTTCCTCATTAATTAAATGCTAGAATCCTGAAAATCCAATAAAATCTCAACCATGACTCAAAAGTTGTCACTATTTAAATTTCGTCTTCCAAACAAGAAAGCACCACCAGCAGTGTGAATTGTGCGATTTTCTCAAGTGATAATACACATGGAAAAAAAAGAACAATTAATTAATTTGTGCTGATTATACACTTTAATTTAAGCAAGTCTCTAGAAACACTGAATTATTGCACCAAGTAGGAGCCTAGAGTAACCTATATACTCATATATGAATTGGTCAAGAAAAGGGGACTGATATAATTGCCCACAAGCTATTCCTTGTCGACAACAATCAGCTGCCTTTGGATCCTTGTTTCTGAGTTGATTTCATTGTTTATTCATTTTTCTAACCGGTTGTTGTCATATTATTAGAAGAAACTATTGCAACGTTATTGCAGTGAATCCCATACCCGGCCTATAAAATGCGAGTTCTACTTGTAATTCCCAACCAAAAAGCGCAAAAAAAATCCTAGAATTTCAAACAAAAAAATGGATTTGGCTAGAAATATTGGTGATCATACTGGTGAGCTTTTTCAAGCACAAGCTCACATATGGAACCATATGTTCAACTTCATAAATTCTATGTCCCTCAAATGTGCAATTCAATTAGGCATTCCAGACGTTATTCACAAACATGGCCAGCCGATGACCCTTGATCAATTGATTGATGCTCTTCCCATCAAGAATGCAAAAGCCCCTTTCGTTTATCTTCTCATGCAGATTTTGATCCACTCAGGCTTCTTCATTGAAGCAAAGATTCCTGGAAATGAGAATGATAATCAAAAGGGTTATCTGCTTACTTCTGCTGCTGAACTCCTTTTAAAGAGTAACCCTTTTAGCATGACGCCGCTTTTACTGTTCACGCTCGATCCCACCTTGACTGATCCATGGCACCATCTCAGCCAGTGGTTTCAGAACAGTGATGAAACCCCATTTTATACTTGCCATGGGAGGTCACTTTACGATCTTGCAAGCCATGAGCCACGGCTTAATCAATTCTTTAACGAAGCAATGGCTAGTGATACCCGGCTGGTTAGTAGCGTGGTGACCAAAGATTGTAAGCATGTTTTTGAGGGTTTGAATTCATTGGTAGATGTTGGAGGTGGAACTGGAACCTTTGCTAAGGCAATTGCTGATGCTTTCCCTCACCTGAAATGCACTGTGCTTGATCTTCCTCATGTTGTTGATGGCTTGGAGAGTAGTAAGAACTTGGCCTATGTTGGAGGTAACATGTTTGAAGCCATTCCTCCTGCAGATGCTGTTTTAATGAAGGTATGAAATCGATGTTGCACGTTTTCTAGTTGACAAATTTTTTTATAGTAGTGTTATTTAGATTTTTTTCCTTATTGCCTGAGATCATAAGATTAAAATTCACCAATTATAAGAAGTGTCAACTTCAAAAGTAAGATTGAGTAGTAGAAATTGAGGTTATGCTTAATCTAAGAACTGCATCATGAAGAGGGGAAAAAAAAGAACAAAGTTTTAAACGTCAAATTGATTGCGTGTGTTTGGTACTATAAGAGAATAGTTTTGTTTTTGCTTTTTGACGCAAAAAGCTTTAGATGGGGTGCAATGTTTCTAACAAAAATTTTCTTTCATTGTGATATAATTTGCAATCAAGCAGTGGATATTGATTGCTTGGAGCGATGATGAGTGTGTGCAAATACTAAAAAAATGTAAAGAAGCAATTCCTAGCAAGGAAAAAGGAGGCAAAGTGATAATTGTTGAAATGTTCTGCAAAAGCCAGCAGAAAGGGGATGATGATCATGAGGCGATTGAGACCCAACTGTTCTTTGATATGGAAGTGATGGTTCTAGGCAAAGGAAGGCAAAGAAATGAGAAAGATTGGGCGAAACTTTTCACGGAGGCAGGCTTCAGTGACTATAAGATAACTGCAGTATTGGGATTGAGATCTATCATTGAGGTTTATTATTATTAATTAATATGCTTTTTGAAAATGTTGTTTGTGCTAAAGAGCGATGAATCTTTAGTCAGGATGTTCAGAATAAGTTTTATGGCTTTGGAGTGTTTGTTTTACTCACTTATTGGCAATAGACAAATTGCCAAAGTCCAGTCTTGAAGCTGAACGTGGGCGGCTGATCAACTTGGTTCGTGCTTGTATCTTGAACCAGATTTACTCGCGAAGTTCACCGGATTTTCTGGCAATTGGGTATTGAATGAGAAGAGAAAAATTACAGCCGCTTGTATAAATAAATCCCATTTCCTCAGTTGAAGGGCACCAAAGCTCAAGTGAAAGATAGGAAATGAACGAGTTGAATTTTTGAGTGAGTGTTTGAGCAGCTATTCTCAAGAATGAGGCTCAATTATTAGTGTCCAATATAAATTTATTTTGTGTGTTGTTATTAAATATATTTTGAGTGTAATAAAATTGTTCGTTTGCCTCCTTTATATAAAGGATTTAATCCATTGATTTGGTATTAAACCCCACCACAATCCAACACTGGAATGTGTCCAAATCCCAGCCTGGAATTGTCAGGATCAAGCGCTTACCATTGCACCAAAAGCTATAGCTGTTAGCGAAGGCGCAACTTTATTTCCTTAACCACAATGGCAGCGCAAAGCACCGTACCACGCTCGGTCAGCATGAGGGGCTGCACCCCTGGGTGCCACGGGCTGGGCGGTTAGTCCCTTCGAGCCGAGATCTGAGGGATGTTGCTGATTAGGCCAACAATCCCTCCCCCAGCAACAGCCAGGGAGACTCGAACCCGCGACCTCGCTCTGATACCACTTGTCAGGATCAAGCGCTTACCATTGCACCAAAAGCTATAGCTGTTAGCGAAGGCGCAACTTTATTTCCTTAACCACAATGGCAGCGCAAAGCACCGTACCACGCTCGGCCAGCATGAGGGGCTGCACCCCTGGGTGCCACGGGCTGGGCGGTTAGTCCCTTCGAGCCGGGATCTGAGGGATGTTGCTGATTAGGCCAAACAGGAATGGCACAGCAAGAACATTATGTATAAATGGGTGTGGAGTTTGAGGTAGTTAAAGGACAATAACTGTTTCCCAAACATTGTTGAGTTGAAGTAGATGCATCGCTTCCACTTAAATTCAGCCATTACAGCTGAATGTAAGATTTTTCAGTTCTTAAAGCTGCCTAAGTTTTGTACAACACTTTCTTAACAAAAATGTAAATTAGCTAATTCAATTTCCGAACATATGAACATTGTATCTAATTAATATTCGTGTAGATCGCATAATATGTTTTGTAATTTCAAAGTAATGTGACTTGCTTTTGCTGCACATTATCAAATTTGCCTTGTGTTTGAGAAATCTTTCCCATACATCATGTTTTGGGAGGGGTGGCACCTGACAGCTGTCGCCATACACTTTCCTGGATCTTGCAAATATATTAGTTCAACAAAAAGAGTGCGCAGAAGAACTAATATTGAATTGTTATATGCCACTCATGGCCCCAGTTACTAATCACATGCCTATCCATGTCGTGTGGGTCTTATATGCTCTTTAACACATAAGATTGGATGGCCTTACCTGTTATACCCAAAAAAAGGAAAACAAAATCAACAGCGAAAAAGTTGGATTTGGGCAGAAATAGTATGCTAATGAGCTACTTCAAGTTCAAGCTCACATATGGAAACACATATTCAACTTACATAAACTCCATGTTCCCTCAATGTTACAATTCAACTCGGCATATACGCGACATTTATTCACAGCATGGTAAGCCCATGACCGCTGGATGAACTCACCAATTGCTCTTCCAATTGGCAATGCAAAAGCCCCGCCTTTGTCCTATCGCTCTGATGAGGATTCTAATTGCGGTCGGCAGGCTCCATCGAGGCAAAATTAGTCAGGCACGAGAATGAAGGGGTTATATTGCTCACTACTTCATCTAAACTTTATTAAAAGAAATGGGAGGCCTTTAGCTTGAGCTGCCATGTTTGATCCTGAAAAAGAATTTTTTAATGAATCAAAGAAAGAAGAAATTGCAAAAATTGTGGGTGCACATGTAGATGAAAAATTTACAGTTCAAAAAGAAATCTCACATTTGGTTTTAGAAAGAAAGTAAAATCATTGAAGAAATTAAAGATGTACCTAAAGATCGTGGTGATATACAAAAACTTGATTTTGTGGGAGTTGATGAATTATTTAAAGGAGAAAAATCTAATAGTTGAATTTGTTGAGAATAATTGTGGAGTGGACAATTTAGTTGAAAATTGTGATATTGCTAAGGTTAATACAGTTGTCAATGTGAATCAATTAACACAAAAACACAGTGATGTTAAAAATCTTGATGGTGGAAATTATGATTTTCTGGTTTTGGGAGATTTTATTAGTGACATAGATGAATTAAATTATGGAGTATCTAATGAAAAATGGGTGAATATAGTTGAATTTTTTGACAAGGCTGATCAAGCGAAGAAATTGTTCGAGAAGTACAAATTTTGTTCATTGTCACGTGTAAAGATGAAATTAATAACCGACAATAAGATGAAGTTGCATGTCAGCTATATCGCAATAGAGATTTGCATAGAAATTGTTACCCGAGATGGAACTGGACCTGCTTCAATATCAAGAGTATGGTTTAAGGGTAGCGTCAATGGAGCAAATTAAACCAAACTATTTTAGTATTTAGTTTCATAATTTTTTTTTGGTGTCTTGCTTGTTTAGTTTCCATATCAGTTTAGAAAATCTCAAATCAATTTTCCAGTAAGTTTTAGTTTATAATTGTATTTATTTAGAAAGTTTTGCTAGTCTATAAATACTACTAGTCTAGTACGTTATTACTTGAAGAATAACGTACTAGACTGGTAGTACGTTATTAGTCTTGAAAAACAGGTTTGAGAAAAAGTCTCATAGTTAAGAATTATGAATTGTCTTGAGCGAAAGTTACGACTTAATATTGTTATTGTTGAATTTTAGGTTAATAAATTATTCAGTATTTATTTGTGCGTTTATTTTCTTTCTCTTCCTACATATTTTTTATATGTGCTAAAATTGCTTCTACCGTGAGCGTAATTTTTCGTGCTAACAAATCTGAAATGGGTAAGTGGTTTCCAAGCAGCAGATCTACGCAAGCTACGAAATGGGCTCAAATTAGTAGCCCTCCGAAACAGCAGAAGAACCAGCATGGCCCAAATTGAAGCAATGGCAGAACGCCAGTTCCACTTATTCAGAGAGACGATACAAAATGATAGGAAACCATCATTAATTCTTGTATTAATCTTCAGGAAAGATTGCGAGAAATATTTGTAGGATTTCCAGGAATAATAAATTATAGAATCGCATAAAAAGTGGCAGGATTGCTTCATTTACATGATCTTTAATTCAGTCATATAGAAACAGCGTATAACAGATCATAATTATTATCGAGCTGCTCATTATCTCCAGACCAAAAGGTTTAAAAGTTTCTCATATTAACTGACTTTATCTACTTGCACCATTTGTGGCCGAGAAGAGTAATTAGGAAATCATTATTGAGAATTCAGATTATCAGAATTTATCTACTTGTACCATTCGAGCCATTTTCTTCATCAATGCAGTGGATAATGCATGATTGGGGTGATGAAGATTGTGTGAAAATATTGAAAAACTGTCGAAGAGCAATACCAGAAAAAGCGGGCAAGTCTTCATTATTGATGCGGTCTTAAAGCCTGATGGTGATGGGTTATTTGACAGCACTGGGAACCATAATTACCTTTATGGTAGGAACGCGTTGACCGTGCCTATGGTAGGAAGGCCTCCAAAGGCCGACACGTGTTGCATGTGGATGGATTGCAAACGGAGACGTTAAGCCGTGGAATCGCGCGTGGAGATGCAACGTTAACATGTTGTCCGCGGCTGCAAGGTAAAAGCACAGATTCGGATATTGCCTATTATATGAATACAATAGTCAATTGTTTTGAAAGACTAAGTCTGCCTAGATATTGCCAACTAATTAAAGATAACTTTTATTTAACATAGCAAATACATATTTACATATGAAGACGGTAATAAGAATACATAAAATAATTAATGATACCAAAAGTTATCCTTAGTGTTTGGGTTTTACATTTTTATTCAAATCTAATCAGGGTCAAATTTGGGTTAGATATATACAAATTAAGTAGTATTTTAGGGTCGAATGTTCTATATTTTTTCTTAAACTATAATGTTACTTTTTTTAAAATTTTTGGTAGAATTGGTGTTGTTATTATCATATTTATCAAAAAAAAAAATTCCACGTTAAAAGGCCAGTAGTACTTTTTTTTTATTTAGTGATTTCATAATTTAGATTTCATGAATGGTACCATTCTTGATTTTTTAAATCCACGGCATTATTTCCTTTTGTTTTCTGTATAATTTTGCTATTTTACTTAGGATTACTAAGTTAAAAGATAAAATATTATTATTTACTTTTTTACTTTTACTAAGTTTGGTAATGTTTTCTCTTTATTTAC